>NW_024543070.1:8482500-8635000 GCF_018167655.1 Microtus oregoni
TTGTATTTGGTTTTTCAGTTGGATTTGTTTTTAAGATAGGGTCTCAGGTTGCTGGGCCTCACCTGAAACTTGCTATACAGCTGAGGATGATCTTCACGTCTTGCCTCTACCTCTTGAGTGCTGAGATTACAGGCCTGGCTTGTGTGGAGCTCGAGAGTGATTCCAGGACTCCCCGAAAGGCTCTGCCGGCTGAACTGGTACCACCAGCTGAGCCCCAACCGCCAGAATTGGGTTTTCACAAAGTTTCCATTTTGGACATCCTGTATCAAGAGAACTCTGGAGTCTATTAAAGTGCAGGCCCATAGTTCCATTTTGTCATGGGAGCATTTGGGGTTTGACACAGTCCAGAGCAATGGGTAGACAGCTTCAGTTCCTGCTGTTTTACTAGAAGGCTAGGTTTTCTTGGCCTCTGCTGAATCTCTTTCCTGGCATGGTGTGTGGATTTCAGCTCCAGCTTCTTGTCAGACAAGGGACTGAAGGAGATCCCTCTTGCAAATGCTAAACCAGCAGTCCAGCCAGCCATTTGCTTCTCTTCTGGTCCTATTGGTGAGACTGTTAGTGCAGGTACTGAAGGCTTTTTCTTCCAAGATCAGTTACCTGATTAAACTCATTTGTCTATTTATCCAGGAACTTGTCTGTGATTCTCCTTTCCAGCTGTGCTGAGTTACCACTATTGAAGTCAGTGAGACATTTACTGTCTCCTAAATCAGAGCTGATTCAAGGCCATTCTTACCCTGATATTCTCGCTAGAATTCAGTTCTATTCTGTGAACACAAAAATGTAAAATTGGAATTGTGCTGAGAATCATGCATGACCTTGGGCACACCCGTGGCGTTCGGTTCTGAACGTGATCATTATCATTCCTCTGCCATAACAGAAAACAAAGTTGCTTGGAGCAACCCACACTGAGGCCAGTCTTTGGAACTGAGAACCCTTTGACACACAGCCTGTCTGCATTTGCGGTCACAGATGTAGGCCCAGCTCAACTAGGCCTTCCTGCAGGGTCCAGGGGAAGGGGGAAGGGAGGATTTGCATGATGCTTTTCCTTTCATTTGCTAGAAAAACTCGCTCCTGCCTATGGCCAGGTACAAAGTACACTTTTTATCTTTATTCTTATTTGCTTGTAGAGATAAACATGTTGGATGTTGTCTCTACTAGTCAGTTAATTCGGTGAAGCCACTAAAGGACCCTACCATATGCTGTCTGCTTAGTACATTGGCCCCAATATAGTCCATTTAATGCATAAATACATGTGCATTTATTTTTCTATACCATATACAGATAGAAAGAGTGCCTTCCGAAGGCCCTAATCTCACATAGATGTAACGACAAAGTGTACTGTTGGGTTGAGCCCAATGCATTACAGACAGTGCGTTTGCTAGGGTTCTCGTGCTCTTCAGGAGGTTCTTAATTCATAATGGCAAGGTTGCTTTTAGGTATAGAACGCGCAAGCCATTAGGTGTCAGGTGCCTAGAAAATTTAGATCCATCAGATGGGAACACACTTTAAATAATTGTGACCACATTTGTTTTGCTTGCTGGTTGCCTAGCAACCCATAGGGCAGGGCATGACTGAGGTGCAGTCATGGAGAAGGTATGGTCCATTGCTCCGATTATCAAATAGCTGGAAAATAGTTTGGCCCCGGTTGGTAAGAAACTCATCTGCTCGAAAATAGCTCATAGCTCATAGGCTCACTTTTACTACATTGAATGCTTTCAACTTGTCTTCGAAAATATACAATAAGCACATTAAAGGGTTAAATGTTAATTCTGGATGCATTCACGTTCTCTTGGATTACTACTAAGGGATGCCTTTTCTAGAAGCTTAAACGTCTGTGTAACTCTAACTATTTGTTTAATAGAACCAACAAACTAAGTCAAAGGGAATGAGGAGCTGAATGCATCGCAGAAGCTTTAAGGAAATTAATGGATAAAGTCTCAGAAAACAAATATGACACCATTGCTTCCTTGCCTACTAGCTGTGTGACCTTGAAGGCTCAATGTCATGTTAGGAGTTTTATGAGGTATAAATAACATAGCTAAGCAGAGCATTTGGCACACAATGTCTTATAGTAGCTGCTAGAAAGTAGATCATTAAAATATTTTAGATGATAGATTTGTTTTTTGGCTTTTGACCTTTAAATGGACCATACATTCGCAATGAACTCATTTTATATTTGGAAAAACATCAAATTCTTGCTTTCTGTGGTTTAGAATGTCAATCTGAAGAGTACAGCTGGTATTTGGAGCAAGTAATTGATAGGCTTTCTTTGAGAGATGAACTGGGGGCTGGTGGGAGGAAATAGCTTAGAATTAGAAAACTTCATTCTTAATTTTGAATCATGACAGTCAAAGCCATGGAATGACATCAAGATTCTGCAATATCTGTTAAAAATGACTCTCAAAACAACATAACCTGGAATGAGAAATGAGCTAAAAATGTCAAAGGCTTCCATTTGAAGGGTCTTAATTGTGTTCTCTTTCATAGGTGGAGAACTGACTTCTAATTGACATGGAGAGGGAAATTGGCCACATTTTCAGTATTATGAGCAGATTCCTAATGCCCAAAGGGAATTATGTTCTGTCTTCTATTGCCTGTGGGAAGCGTGTTGCTAAGAAACAGGATTCCTGATCCATTCTAAGGAAAAGCAGCTTGTCATTTATCAGAGCACAGACAATGAAATGCAGCAAAAGCAATGTGTTTTCAAAAACTAAGGCTGTTAGTGGCCAGGGCATTTCTCGTTGGTTATCAGGTCCATCTGATTGTGAGCGAGTGTGTTGGCTCCTGAGGTGCATACCACATGCAAACCATTTTTTAGTGGTTGGCAGCTCCGATAGAAAGAGCTGCAGAGTTTGAAGGCTGGAAGTAAATGCACAAGCTGTGTATATGAGCAGTGGGCCATGCCCTTCAACAGCCATACCTTAAGGTCTGTCCACTATAACCTGTGGAGTAGATGTGTTATGTCCCTTCAGATGGAGGGAATGAGTTCATCAGAAACTTAACGAAAGTTACAAGGTTAGCAGTGCCAATCTGATTAACCTGAAGCCTGTATTTTTCTGGGTCCAAACAGAGTATTTAACACTTCACTTCCCAGGCATCCACCTCCACTGTCAGAGGCCAGACAAGAGCAGAGTCCGCTCACCACTGCCAAGAGATGAGACACATTCCACAGCATTCAGAACCAGGCCTCCATTTCTGGTCCTTTATTTTCTGAATAGGAGTTTCTTCATTTTATTTTTCTTTTTTAGATTTAAAGGTATTGTATCCTCAGTTGAATAGGCCTCTTGCCAAAGATCTGTAAGGTATGGGAAGCAGGGGTGATGTTGCAGTCTGGCACCCTGGTGGGGTCTCCAGAGTCCCGACTTTGTTGCCATTCTATCTCCCTGCTTCCCACCTTTCGTGTTCACCTTCTCAACACTTACATCCACTTTCTCCATTACCATAGCTGGCTTCAAAAATAGCTTGTGGGAATCAATGTTGTATGCAGAAATAGTAAGATTCATTCTTTTAACAGGAATTAATTGAGAAGGTATTACGTGATAGGCAGCATTGCAGGCAATGAAGATTCAACAGCAATGAAGGCAAGTCCCGTTCTGATGGAGCTTGTTCCCCCGTGGAAGAGAGATACACGGTACTCTGTGGTTGGTTTCTTATGCAGTGGAGAGGGACAGAGAATGAGTGGGAATGGATTTGTAGAAAGGGTGAATCACAGAAGGCTATCTAGGGACCTCCCAATCAAATTGAGACCTAAAGGAGGGAGGAAGAAGCAAGCCAGGCAGCCTTGTGTAGGCTGGGAGTGGGCAGCAGAAGCAGTAGAAAGGCCCTGAGGTAGGTTTCAGGCTGCTGCTTTAGAAATGGGAAGAACATAGCTCAAGACGGGGGAAAGGCTGGTGGGCATTTTCAGGCTTTGCTGGTCATGTAGAAGAGAGTGGATTTTATCCTGGGTATGCCAGGGGAGGCTGACCCGAAAGTGGCATGTTCTGTGTTATTGAGAAAGATAAGTCTGACTACAGACTGAAGAACGCATTGCTGTGAATGGAAGCTGAGAAACCTCAGGAGAGGCTCTTCCTGTGCCCCACACAGAAGATGAAGGCAATAGAGACTAGGAATCCTGGGAAGAATGCTGGGCAGTGCAAGGGTACCAGCCGGCCCTCAGCAGGGATTCCCAAGGCTGCCTGGAGGAGGCATCAGAGATGCTAGACAGATGTCACTTTCTTTTTTTAAGATTTATTTTTCTTTTATGTGTATGGGTGTTTGACTGCATGCCTATCTGTGCATCACTTGCCAGAGGAGGCCAGAAGAGAGCATCACATCCCCTAGAACTGGAGTTCCAGACCGTAGTAAGCTGCCATGTGGATGTTGGGACCTGAACCTGAGCTGCCAGAGCAGCAAGTGCTCTTACCTGGCTGAGACATCTCTCTAGCCCCAGATGATGTTTTCTTAGCATTCTAAGATGTGCCTCTCCGGAGCACAGCAGCAGTGACCGGTAGAGCATAACCCAACCAGGGACACTAAAAGTTGAAGAATTAAGAAGTTTCATTTAAATTATTTTAATTGTGTCTTTAAAAGAACAAATTTTGTGAATCATGAAGAAAAACAAAGATACTTAAATAGGTGAGCCTTGTGTGTGGCTGTTGGTTCAGACGGAGCACAGAAGTCAACCTCACAATAAAATGTGGGCCTGTTAGAGACTCCGGGGTGGGAGATGATGACATTCAGATACCCATGGCTGGAATATGCTTCTTCCTGACATGACAGCAGTGCTCCTGGAGCAGACATTAGCGATGTCTGGTGGCTATCCAAGGGCACAGACGCGAAGGGTTACAAAAAGCAAAGTGTGGGCCGCTGATGGAAAAGGGAAGCAAGACTACAAGACAGCTGCAGGCATGTGCACTGAGAAACCGCGGTAAAGGGAGGGCTCAGAACCTCCCCTCCCCAGGGTGAGTCCTTTCCAGTCAGCAGTGGGTCCCCTGGCCCCATTGAGCTATTATATCAACAAAATTAATTCTGTGTTAATTGCATAATTGTGTGCTATTAGTGTTATGGAATTAGTATATAAGGTACAGAACGAAGACGGAAGCGACCTTCCCAACAAGTCACCTGATAAAGATGGGCACCCATGCACCACCCCACCACTGCCCAGGATCATGTGCCTGCTTCCTAGAACAAGAGCTTCTGGCTTCTGTCTGGGAGACAGTGGCTACAGCCCTGGCTGGTTCATCTTGTCCACACCATCTGCAGTAAAGCAATAAGATGTACAATTATTGGGATAGCAGTGTGAACTTACCATGAACGTTAGTAAATGGCCAATGCTCCCACAACCTGGCAGTGACCGTTTAGGAGACTACTGTTGATTCTCCTACCTCAGCCGTCAGAGCAGCCTGGACCACGTGCTTCTTGGTCCTTCCGCTTTTTCTCAGCAAGTTATCAATGCCTGCACTCTCCTGCTGACCCCTGCCTCCCTTTTCTGGTGACTTAGCAGGGGTTCATTTCTATTCCTTACAAATGGAGAGCACGAATGGAAACAGCTATCTCTTCTTCATTAAAATTCTGCTCTGAGTATAAACTATGTTTAAGCAGAAGGATGTGCGAGCAGAGTGCTGTGCTCTGAGTGTCTAATTCTAGCTGTGACTTCGGGGTAAGTGTGCCAGGCAACTGTGCATTTAGAAACGGTTGCACATCAGCTCTCGTGACATTCACGGAGAGACTGTGTGTGGCGTAGCTGCTCATGTAAAGCAATGATGTTCTCGTGCTCCAAGCTGCCTTTATATCGGGTTTTAAAGCAACAGCGCTCTGTCTTACCCAGTTTCTTGAAGGTCCACATTCACCTTGCACGGTCCTTTCTGGCTTTGAGTTCGCTCACAACTCATTGTCATTCTGTTCCGCAAGTCTCTTTTAAGAGGATTTGTACTATCCTAGGTTGGACTTAACAAGTACATTGAGAGGAACAGGCCATGTGGACATGGTTGTTAGGCAAGGCATGAATAGGGCCTGTCCCAGCATCCAGTGGGGAAAGAGGAGCTTTTATTCTGAAAGGTGGGAGAAGAAAAGAGTGTTCAGTTCCTCTTCTGTCTGTTTGTCAAACGTGTCCCTCGGCAAGGTAAGTCCGTTACTTCCATGGTGCTGCCTTGGTTGAAATGAAGGATCTACATACAGTTACAAGAAGACAATCACAAGAAGTAGACAATAATGCCACCAAGGTGAAGAACAACTTGACTTGTAAGTGATGTGAAAGACAGGAGGAGTGGGAAGATAATTTACTTATGCAACCTCGTTCATGCAGAAAGGGTGATGGGGAGGCAGTGCACTTAACACATCATAAGCAAGGGCCTAGTGAAGTGTGAGTAGTGTTCTATATAGAAAGTAAGGTATTGGGTGCACTTGCTGAGACAGCATTGAACCGCGATTGAAATACACTCTTGGAGAGCTATACTAATCAACCTCTTGCACCTCAGCCACTTGTCTCAAACTTTTTAAATGACAGACAATTAGAAGGATCCCTGCTACCCTGACCAATCCCTTTACCAAGTATTTCCACTGTCAGCCCCTTCTCTATACCCCTTACTAAGAACTAACTGATTGTGGGGGCTGATGATCTAGTCCACATTAGTCTGGCAGCTTTCCTAACCACTATACTCTCCATCCACTGTACCCTGAAGTGTGGACAGCTGATTTAGGCCTAGACCCCACAGGCACTCCAAGAGACCTGTGTCTCTTTGTTCTTGCTATCTGGGGTAACAAGGAATGGGGTGACAGCTTCCAGAAAATTCACGGTGGAATTCCATCAGGACGTCATTTGGTTCAAGCCATCAATAGGCATCATGAAGAAATCAAAGCAACATTTGATGGAAGGGAAGGGGTTAAAGGAATGGACCAGGAGCCTCCCAGAAGTGGTGTGACAGACTTGAGTCACGCATGGCCTTTGTTGGATTTAAAGCCCACTGTGGGGGGGGGGGGGGGGGAGCGCGCCCATACCTGACATTGCTGAAATGCCAAGAGACCAGATAAACTATAGGCCCGAGGGCAAAACCTATTACTATTATTTAGCTGAAGGACATAACAATAAATGACCTCTAATGACATATTGCTATACCCATAGATGAGTACATCACTCAACCTGCATCAGGGAAGCTTCGTGTACTCGATGAGAATTAACACAGAGACTCACAACAGGACAATGTGCTGATGGGGAGAGACTCTGGCGGGCTCAGCCCTAAATGGGATGTCTTCATCAAACCCCTCCCCTCAGGGCTCAGGGGTCTGTCACAAAAGAGGAGGCAGAAAGATTCTAAAAGCCGGACGTGGTACGTAGATGACTTCATCCAGGGAAGCAGTATCTTCCAGACACAAGAGGGCTGACGCACGTAAGAACTCACAGAGACCATCACAGCGCGCACAAGACCAGTATAAGCTTAACACAGACTGAGGGCTGGTAAGGAGGAAGGAAGGTGGACAGGAAGTCCCACCCCTAAGCCGAGGAACCATCGGCATTGGATTGCTGTGTAGAAAGGGAAAGTCAGCTTTATCCTATGGAACCACACTCCAGGACCACCCCATGCCCAGGCGTCGTTGGCGAACACCAAACAGATTGCATGTTTTGCTTGTGCACTTTTTGTTTGGCATGTTTCTGTCTTACTGTTTTTCCTGTTTATTTTAGTTTTGTTTTTTTTTTGTTTTTTTTTTTTGAGAAAGGAAATGAAACTGGGTGAGTAAGGGAGATGGGAAGAACCTGGGCGGGGGAGGAGTTACAGGAGGTAAAATAATATAAACAAAATAATATTATATGGAAATTCTGTTTTAATTAAAGAAATTTGTTTAAAAGAAACTGAGCCGTGAATGCTGTGTACGAGATTTGAGGACAGCACGGTCCTGGAGCGGGTACAGCAAGGGCGAAGGCCCCGAGGCTTGGCTTTCCAGAAACAGTAGGCAGACAGGGAGGATAGTAAAGTCTCCGGTCAGAGAGAGGCGGCGGTTCATGTAGGAACACAGACCCTGGAAGGAGTTTGTTCTGAACTAGAAGAGAAAGGGCTGAGTGCGCTGAGCATAACGTGACACGGTTACACACCATCGCTGAGCATAACGTGACGTGGTTACACACCATCGCTGAGCATAGACGTGACGTGGTTACACACCATCGCTGAGCATAGACGTGACGTGGTTACACACCATCGCTGAGCATAGACGTGACGTGGTTACACAACATCGGCTTCCTTTGTTTATTCTCTCTACAAATAGGCGTCTTTAAACAGGATTAACACTTTAAAGCGCCCACTCACGATTTTTGGTGTTATCTTAACACTCTCTTATATGCGTGTGAACTGAACAAAGGTGGCAAAATGGCGCCTTTGTAGCTGGAAAACCTAGGACCCCAGAAGGGACCTGGAAGGCTGGCTAGACCTGTGTATAATTCTGTGCTTAGATACTTCCAGTTCTAGGGGACTTACTGTTTCGTATAATTTAAAAAAAATTAAATTGTCCTAACACCCAGGAGGTGGAAACCAGAGAATCAGGAGTTCAAGACCACCTTCCCCTACATAGTGAATTCAAGGCCTGCCTGGGCTATATGAGACCCTGTCTCAAAAAAAGGTACTTAAATGTGACTCTAGAGAGAGACAGATGCACACAGAGAGATAATCTCTCCTCAGCCTTTCTGTTATAAAGTAAAAATGAGTCCCGTTGGTGATTTATCTCAGTGTTAGAGTGCTTGCCTAGCATGCTGAAGGCCCTAGTACCACATATCAAGTAAGAAATAAACGAATAAAACATAAAATTCGTGAGTCTCCTTAACATGGAGTCTCTCTCTGGAGCACTGCACTGTTGGGAGCAGCTTTATCAGCCCTGTACCTAAAGGGTGCAGGAATATGTCCCTTGGCTGTTGGGTCAGGATGGATTTAAGTGTTCATCAGAAACCACTTAGAAAGAAAAGTCTCATTCCATTTGTCCCCCAGGCTGTTGCCAAATGATACTAGAAGCCCTCGGAGCCCATCACCTGGCTTCTGCCAGAGCCCTGCAGGTCGCCTCGCCAGCCTGTGCGTGTCTGAACCTAACCGCCGCTGCATTCCACTCCCGCCCTCCATCTAGGTCAACAGACATAAATAGACGCGAGGAGAGAGGGTGGTGGCCCAGTTCCAAATAACTATGCAAATATCAGCTCCATTCTGCCCTGGGATACTTAATTTGGAAGGACCACACACGCGGGTTCTAATTTCATCCTTGATGGCACACCCCTTTCTACGCTCTACCTACTAAACCTGGCTTTGTCCTAATACTGACATTTTTATGTACTTAGGATTAGGATGCAACTATTTGTTGATGAACAAGACTGCTTAAAAATGGGCTTCTGAATAAAACTTGCATCTTATAGTTCGCCACAGAAAGTGTCTTTATGTGGGAGGAGGAGGAGGTCTCAGGACACTGTAGACTCTAAAGTCATTTAATTGGTGGCTGGGGGTGGTGGCTTAATCCCAGCACTTGGGAGACAAAGGCAGGTAGAGCTCTGAGTTTCTGGTTAGCCCGATCTATCTACATAATAAGTTCTAGGCCTGTCAGGGCTACATAGGGATACCCTGTCTTTAAAACAAAGTGAAACAAAAACTTTGATTGGAAATTGACCCTGAGTCCTAGGAAAGAATAAAAACATTAATCCAATAAAATGTTTTGTGTAGGGTTTGCTCCAACCTCTTGAGCGCTTTGCTTTTTACTTTTATAAGGGATACCCTTAACAGAGGTAGTTGCAGAGGGCCTGAGTCTGCCACTTGGAACACCTCCAGTCATCCTGGGATCTTTCGTCTCATCCTGCTACTATAGACTGAACATCTGTGTGCCCCATCCATTTCTAAAATCCATAATTTGAAATCTGGTCCTAGTGGGATGGTAAGAGTTGGGGCTTTGGGGAAGTGAGTAATGATAAGGGTAACCCACTGTGAACAGCATTAGTTCCCTTGTGAAACAGACCCAGAGGAAACTCCCCTGAGCCACCTATGAGGACACAGTAAAAAGGTGGTCGTCTATGAACTAAGTCATGGGCCCTCAGAACTTACCATTCTGCCAGTGCCTAGCCATCCAGCCTCCAGAACCCACAGGAAATAGACTTTGATTGCCCAGGCTACCTGATCTATGGTATTTTTGTTAGCGTAGACAGTGGACTAAGACATTTGATGTTGCAAGCGCTTGAACGTAACATCTTTTGCTCTGATGTGTTTTCTTAGAAAATTCAATGGCCACAGCTCTTTGTCAGGGAGAGAAAGCTATCACACACAGATGATATTATTTTTGGTCATTTGGATTTTTTAGGAAATTGAGGGTACAGCTGAACTCGGATTTTCAGCAAGCATTAGCCACTGTATACACACGTGTTTTCCTTTTCTGTAACTCAGTGAGCTCCCTTCAACTTTCATCAATGCCCTCGTCCCCTTACAGGAAACCAAACTTCAAATATACACATACATATATACACGGCAGCCACATTTCTTTCTTCAAAAAATGAGTACTTTCTCTTCTTCAACATTTCCAAGAATCCTTGGGCTTATTGGAATATTTGTGGCATCATTTGTTCTAAATAGTGTTCCTATTTTTCACTTAGTGGTCATTATGAGAAAGAAATAATATATCAGATAGACTCATATGTTTTAAAACCTATCCTGTACTTAATAAACTATAAATATACAAGGAATGGTAATAATCAATGAATTCTATCTGTATGTGGGTATATTGTTTGGAAGTAATTGTTACCCTTTTAAAGGGGATTATCATAGACATAGACACATGCATGTGTGTGCATGTATGTGTTTATCTCTGTGCATGTGTGTATGCTTTGTGTGTGTGTGTGTGTGTGTGTGTGTGTGTGTGTATAGAAAGAGGGCCATTTCAATCCTATCAGATATGGCCACCGTTGAAATCCTGGTGTACTTTCTCACTCTTTGATGGTGGAAACTTCACAGCCAACCACTCTCCGGATAAGGCAGACATTCTCTGAAAATTGTGTTTTCAGCTTTCATCTCAGAGAAATGACACTCAACAGATGAGTGGATGTGGTTTATTTAAAGAGACTCTTCGGATTCTGGAGCAAGTGGCTACATTGACATTCCTCCGATTTTCAAGGTATATGTGTAGCCCTCATCTATTAAAGTAACCTTGATCCTACCCCATTGAGCCTTGGGGTTTAAGGATGTGTCTGAAAGTAGACGCAATAATGATTTCTCAGTTATTTGAATGGCGGACTTTTTGCCTGTTTGTTTCTTACCACGTGTCTTGATGATCAGGAAGATTTTCTGAACTGCATACTTATTGCAGTTTTATACTTCTCTGCTTTCACTAATGGCCTGCAAATATCCCGAGACCCCTTTTCTTCTGAAGAAAGGCGGTTAAGCCGTAAAGTCTGTGGCTAAAGTTCCCTTGCCCTGGAGCCAAAGTTCAAGGGCCTCAGCTGTTTTTGGAAGATGCCGCGTGCATGTTTCTCAGCACAGGCTCCAATGTCCTAGACTAACTAGAGAAGCACACACACTTGCTTTCCCCCTCCTGTCCAGTCAGGTTCTGCACCAGGTCTCAGCTGCATGGACAGATCTGTGGAGGAAGAATAGACTTGAGCTTAGGGACGTACTGGCTGCCGGCAGAGGGAAGGCAGCATAAGGGTTTTGCCCAGCAGGCAAAGCAGAGAATCTTTTCATTCTTCCTCTGGACAGAAAGGTTCTCTTGACCACACGTGTTTCAGCTTTGGGTTTTTTGAATTTTACAAAAATATATTGGACGGTTGTTAAAGTTAACATTTTGGTTCTCCAAAAAAGGATCATAACACAAAAATCAATTTAATATCACTTCAGTTTAGCTGAAGTGCTGCCTCCAGGACTGTAGCAGGGGCAGACTTGCCTGTGGTGTGAGGGAATGAAGAGAGGACAGACACACAGACACAGAAGAGCTGGAATCAGGTTGTCTGGCCTCTCTGATGGAGAAGCCTCAACACCTGGGAAGTTCAGCATGTTTACTGTATACAGTTGAACAGGAAGATGGGGTTATTGCATGCAGGTAAACAAGGAGCCAAGGGTTATGGTTGTCAGGGTTTCTGTTGCTGTCTTAAAACACCATGACCCAAAGCAACTTGGGATTGGAGGAAAGGATTTATTTCACCCGAGGTTCCCTAGCAGCATTATCAAACATGACGAAGGCAGGAAGTCACACAGGGCAGGACCTGGAGGCAGGAGCTGAGGCAGAGGCCTTGGAGGGGTGCTGCTTTCTGGCTTGTTCCTCATGGCTTGCTCAACATACTTCCTTTAGAATCCAGGACCACCAGCCCAGGATAACAACACTCACAACTGACTGAGTCCTCTCCTATGAATCTTTAATTTAAAAAAAAAATTCCCCCACAGGCTTATGTACAGCGATCTTATGGCAACATTTCCTTAATTGAGGTTCCTTCCTCTCTGATGACTTTAGTTTGTGTCAAGTTGACATAAGACTCTCCAGCACAATGTTATACAGCTGAATCAAGGAGGCGGGCTGGATTTATGTCAGTAAGAACAGTCTCTTTACAGAGGTTCTCTTAATGCTGTAAGTACCTGGGGATGGGGTAGGAGAGAACACTATGGCAGACATTTTCTACACATACTGTCAACATCTGTACACAGACCAGAGGAAGACTTTGCCCTCCCTCTGGAGCGTCATTCATGAAGAGTCATTTCCCCATGGGTCTGAGGTTATGGTCCTTGACATGACTGGCTCATATCACCAACACATACATACTCAAGCCTTCACACACTCAGGGCCTCAACTCCCTAACTCTAAGGAAGTGTTCTCAAGCCAAGCATGGTAGCACAGACCTTGAATCCCAGCCGAAACAGTCAGATTTGTGTTGTGGAATATTAGTTTAAGATGTCTTACATTTGTTTATGCTGTGGAATGTTTGTTTAATGATGCAAAGATGCATTGCATTCTATTATGCTGCATTTGTTTAACTCTGTAAAGCTGTGTTATTTTGTCTGCCTAATTGGCCTAAAAAAGAGATGAATAGCCAATAGCAAGGGAAGAGAGAGAAATAGGTGGGGCAGGCAGAGAGAAGAAATAGAAGAGAAGGCCAAGGAACGAGAAAAAGAAGAGAGGAGGACATGCAGCCACACAGCCAGCCATGGAGTAAGAAGGAAAGAACGATATATAGAATAAAGAAAGGTAAAAAACCCAAAGATAAAATGTAGTTAAAGAGAAATGGTATAATTTAAGTTAAAAAGCTCACTAAACAAGTCAAGTTAAGGCTGGGCATCTGTAAGTAAGGATCAGTCTCCTTGCATTTATTTGGGAGCTGGGTGGTGGGCCCCCAAGAGTTAAAAAACAAAAACAAAAAACAACTACAGATTTGTATGTGTTGGAGGCCAGCCTGGTTCACATGGAGGTGTAGAACAGCCAGGGCTACATAGTGAGATTCTGTCCCAAAACAACAATGAGTAAAAAAAAATACAAGAAAGACACACTCAGAGAAAAGTGGGGGAGGGGTGGTCTATAAATTGAAAAGTATCAACTTTACAAAAACCCTCAGTAAAATCTTTTATTTTCCTTTGATCACCCTTGGTAAAACTTCGTAGAATTCCCTGGAGAACCATTGGTCTGGAAGTGGCCAACAGACTATTCACACGGCCATTTCTGTGGCTACACAGAACACTCACTCACTCATGCACTGTTGTCTATGCTGGCTTTCTTGTTACAGTATTGATCTCACTAGTCCTGGCAGTCGCCAGGCGGTGGTAGCGCACACCTTTAATCCCAGTGCTCAGGAGGCAGAGGCAGGTGGATCTCTGTAAGTTCGAGGCCAGCCTGGTCTACAGAGCGAGTTCCAGAACTGGCTCCATAGCTACTGAGAAACCCTGTCTTGGATACACCAAAACAAAATTAGTTCTGGCAATCATAATATGGCCCTCAAGCCTAGGTTATCCACCATATATATTGCCCATAGGAGTCCTTTCCGGAAGAGTCTGACATTTTTAGAGATCCATTGTTTTTTACACTCCCCGAAGTCATTAGCAACACATTTAGTGAGTCCCTGTTATACAGCATGCTCTCTTCTAGATGGTGGGGAGTGCAGCAATGACTTAGAGAGACATCTCCTCAGCATGGACACAAAAAAATGAACATGGGATTTGTGTTCAACGTCTTATACAGCATGAAACTCACATGGGTGCGGCACTGATGAGAAGCCAAGGCTGAGCGTGCCCGGATGCACACTTAGGAGGGGTGCTAAGGGGTCATTACCAGTTCTCTGTTGCTCCTCAGGCTGAATGGCTTTGATGGCGGCAGAACTTGTTTTAGAAATTGTGCTTAAGTACCTATGCCAGGACCCACTGCCAGTACTGTGTGGGGCTGCAAAAGAAGCCGGAATTCCTCACAGAGCGTGGTAACCGGTTACTCCAACTGGAAGAGACCAATAGGAGGAAGACTAGAAAGCTACGAGACTAAGTTTTGTCGTAGGCTGCGACTTTTCACAGCCCCATACCATAAACATGAGCTTAAGGGCACAACAGGATGTGAGCTAAGGCTGCAAAGGCTGCAGGAGATTCTTTCTTTAGTAGCTGGGGGCAGCGGATGTTTTTGGGTATTTTATCTGCGCTGTATAAATCACTGTGTTGGGGATGGAGAAGAACTCTGATTAAGTACTGATTAAGCTGGAAAATTAGTAAAGGAATTAAAGGTAACACTGAGTCAGCAGAGAGGAATTTGGGCACGGTCCTCTTCTAGGCTAACAAGGCCTGACTATAGAAGATCTGTTTATTTTTGATTCATGCCTCATCTAAGCATAAGGCATTCTTTTCTCCATTCCATGTTAGAAAAGCCATGACACAAACAAGCCATCATGCAGAACGGTCATCTACTCCCGTTTATATCTCTGGCCAGACCAAAAAAAAAAAAAAAAAAAAAAAAAACAAAAAAACCAGAAGCAAAAATACTCTGTCTAAACTTCACCACCAATATAACTTTGTGGCTTTTCAGGAAAAGAAAGAAAAAACTGTGCCTGAATCATTATGAACACTAAAATGCTACAAAGTTTGGATCGGATAATGAAAAGTGGACCCCAGATCCGTTTTCAGACGGTAGAGGTGCCTGCTGTTTTGCTTGTTCTTAGACAATCCGCTCTGCGTTGTAAAAGATGGCAGAGTTCTCACGGTCCCTGGGGGAGCAAAGCTAATTCCTGGTCTGTGGGAGCATGTTTGTATTGCAATGATCTTAATTTACCCATAAATAAATTATTCTCCTCCGAGGCCCATATAAATATAGTTTTAATTGCATGCCAACTGTTAGGCCCAAATTAGACCACTCTGGTTCGTCTCTGCCAAGGCGAGGGGTGGGGGGTGTTCTGGGATATTGGAGTTGAGATTTTTGTGGCTTTGGGAGAGAGTAAAAGCATGACGAGTTTGTGGACTCCTGGCTTCTGGGTCAGACGGAATCCGTGTTCAGATGTTTCCCAACAAGCCCAGCCAGCAGCTATGCCAGCCTTTTTCATCTTTGCTCTTCCTTTGAACCCCCGTGGTCCACTTGCACAAACGAAGCCACGGAATGAGTCAGAGACTGCCCTCCTGGCTTCTTCCTGCTTTCAGTCTTTCTTAATTAGCAGAAACAGGCCCCGCTTGGAAAAGATGTTTGTGCCCTAATGACGAAGTGCCTTCAAATAGTTGCCCTCTAAAGGAAAAAGTAGGGCGATCTTACAAATTAACTCGAGCACTAGGGTATATAGGCCATGTGTGGAATGAGGTTGACCCCAATAGAAGCGAGGTTGGGAGCCAGTCGGGGATTTGAACACCCTCCCCACCGTCAGCACTCCTCCCACCATCTCATCCCAACACAGCAACTGAGGGCTCCAGGCACGAGCTTCCTGTTTTCAGACCGAGAAAACAGAGACTAAGGACATGTGCCTCAATGAGTTGCTGTTCTTGCTAAATCAGATGCTCTTTAGAAAGAGGGTAGCGAACACAGTTGCTCTTCATCTCAAGTTCCCAGCGAGTAAAGCGCACACTCGCCTCCAGCTCCGCTTTCCCCTGTCCCATTTTTCTTCTGCGGAATGGCAAAAGCTGAGGTACCAGAGTGGGTGAGGCGAGGAGTTAACAATGAACTCAAAATCCAGTGCTTTTTCCTAACACAGTAACGACTAGAAACCACAGCAAATAACCGGGATCCTGGGTATCAAGTGTGGTGATGGACAGCAGGCATTCTTGTCTGTTAGTGCCACGACTGTCCGGAAGCATTCTTTATGCCCTTGCGCTAAAGCACCAAGTGCCTTTTTAATCCTCGTTTTATATTTTAAACAATTAAAAAAGTCAGTCTTTTAAAAGGATTATTCAAGCAGTCTTGAAGGATTTCCACGTTTTCTTGAAACACAGATGCTATTCTTCTCTACTGCTTACTGGTTAGAAAGGAATACACTTGGGGCTAGGGTGTCGCTCAGTGGTAAAGCATGTACTTACCATGTACTAGGCTCTGGGTTCGGTTCCTGACACCAAAACAAACAAATAAAGCATTTACCTGTGTAAGCCCAGAATACTGACAATTACCTGCAATTTTCAATTTTGCCGTTATAGTAGTATTCAGTTAATCAAATAATAATTTGAATTCTCCTTTGGGAGTGCATGAGTTTCATTTCACTTTTTTTTAAATATTTATTTATTTATTATGTATACAATATTCTATCTGTGGTGCAGGCCAGAGGAGGGCACCAGACCTCATTACAGATGGTTGTGAGCCACCATGTGGTTGCTGGGAATTGAACTCAGGACGTTTGGAAGAGCAGGCAATGCTCTTAACCTCTGAGCCATCTCTCCAGCCCCTCATTTCACTTTTTTATGATCCCTGTTCATATTTGCCGTGCCTTGGATTTTTTTCCCCTGACAGATCTGTTCTTCCATGTTTCTGGGAATGTATAAGAATTTTTCACAAAATTGACTAAAGTTTCTTCTTAGGTCTTGCCCAGTGTTGCTGTACCAAAAACGTGTGACACCATTTTGCCTCTTCATCACTTTGAATCTCCTAACTTAGTTATATCTCAGAATCAGAAAATAGTGGAGAGAAACTGAAGCCCGAGAAACAGCAAATTCTCAAGCTGATTCCAGACTTTGATTATCGATTTCCCAGTGATTTATTTAAAACAATCCTATCTGCTTAAAACTGTGCTCCCGGGAGTGGATTGCTCACAGTTCTTAGTCCCAGCAGGACTGCAATGGTAGGTTTAGCCATGCAGGACTGCAGGTGAGTTTAGCCATACGATACTGCAGTGGTGGGTCCAGCTATGCAGTATTGCAGTGGTGGGCTTAGCAACGTAGGGCTGCAGAGGTGAGTCGAGCCATGCAGTACTGTTGCAGTGGGTTTGCATCTATGGGTTAATCAACAAAATGTATTTCTTTATTTTCCTTTCTGGGTAGAAAACACATGTGCTCTTTTGTAGCTTCTGGGGGACACCTCCTTGCCTGTTTTCCTCACGTTCACACATGCTCTTTCAGGAGGAACTGTGCAGAGAAAGCTGTCAAGAGTGTCCCTCCATTCTCAGTGCCCCAACTAGCAGGCCCTGCCACCGCTGCATCAGTTTGCCCACACAGTCTTTCACTGGCTCTCTAAACACACGCATGCGTGGATGAATATGCGATTCCTCCACAACACACGTGGTTCATCACAGTGGTGATCCACTTGCTTGTCCCACTTCACCGTACAGTCCTGGTCATTATTATCAGTCAGTGCATCAGGCTACATCTTCTAAAGGTAGTTTTCTTCCTTTGCTTGCTGCATGTGTATGTGAATTTTCACTCAATATGTTTTCATTATTGTATATTAATTATGGGTAATGAGGGAAATTATTTTCATACACGTAAATAATGTATGTTGATCATATTTATCCCATTTTGACCATCTCTTGTCCTCTTTCCCACTCATTCTGACCCCTTTCTTCCCAAGCAGCTCCTTTTTCATTTTCATTTTTTTTTTGGGGGGGGATGGCGTGAGGTGTCTAGTTTTATTTGGAGGATCATGGGTGGAGGCTAGCTTACAAGCCTACCGGTGGCTACAATACTGAAGAAAGTGTCTCCCCCTTGTCAACCACTATCAATGTATAAAACCATAAGAGATAGATAGATGATAGATATAATTTTTCAGTGCTTGAATATTTTTTAATAAATAGAAATCAAACAAACTCAGAATCCTTATGCTCACTGAATCATGGACTGAATGCTTGTTGGGATCCGGTGCTAGCCCGGACTCTAAATTATTTCTCTTGATCAGACCCCAACATAAACTATCTCTCTGGACTGGCATGTAGGTGCAGAAATAAAGACACAACTCACATGGTTTTATTGGGAGGGAGATTCTCAGTGATCCTTCATGAAATCCTGAGTTTACATTCTGAAGAATTCTCGGGGAACTGCCCGGGGATCTTGGGCGGGCCGCTCGGGAATCGCCCAGGGAATTTGCAGCATTTTGAAAATTTTTTCTCCAAACAGCCTTATATACCAAAACATAAACTGAGTGGGAAATATACCAGCATTCTGTTTCCTAGGTAACCAGGTGAATGGCTTTTAGTCACATCCGCAATTACCTGTCTGCACTGTATGCTAGCTGTCATGTAGGCTTGAATCAGCATCTCTATCAGGCCTCCTCCAAATTACAAAGAAAGGAGCAAAACAACATCCTGACCTTTTGTTAGGGCAGTGACAGCCTGTCTGGAAGGCTACTTGACCATCCTCAGATACTGACTATGGCTTTAGAGCCTGGCTGCCACACCAAATAGAAATATGGGCCTACGCCGGGCGATGGTGGCACACGCCTTTAATCCCAGCACTTGGGAGGCAGAGGCAGGCGGATCTCTGTGAGTTCAAGACCAGCCTGGTCTACAAGAGCTAGTTCCAGGACAGGCTCCAAAGCCACAGAGAAACCCTGTCTTGAAACACCAAAAAAAAAAAAAAAAAAAAAAAAACAAAAAACAAAAAACAAAAGAAGAAATATGGGCCTACAAATACTTCTGCCTATACCAACACCCATAACTTCCTAGGTTCAAGTTCCCAGTGCCTAGTGAGGCTATATTTGGAAATAGGACCAGTGTGGAAGGAATTATTATAATAAAATGAGGCCATAAGGATGGGGCCCAGAGCCAGATCCATTTGGATTAGTATCCTTTAAGACAAGACACCAAAGAACTTCTTAGTCACTAAACCTACGCATCAATAAAGACCAAGCCAGGAAGAAAGTACTCATCAGAAACTGAATCAGCACATTGACAACATCATTATCGCCACCATCACCATCACCACCACCATTATCATCACCATCATCATCATAACCACCACCACCACCACCACCACCACCACCACCACCACCACCATCATCATCATCATCATCATCATCATCATCATCATCATCATCATTTTGTCTCCAGAACTGTGAGAAAGGGAATTTCTGTTGTTTAAGCTACCCAGTCTCTGGGATTTTGTTACAGCAATTAACTGGACTAAGACAGGGGAATCCAAATTCTTTCTTTGTTGCTTCCCTTCCTGTTTCAGTTTTAGAAACATTTACAAAACAAAAAGGAGGAAGAGGGAAGGAAGAGAGAAGGAAGAAGAAAGAAAGGGGAAACAGATGTTGTCTAGAGGTTTTCTTTTGAGCATGCTTGGCAGAAACGATGTTTCCAAGCCTAGCATGAATAAATACCAAATGAAGGGCCCGACAGTCTTAATAGCTGATGCCTTAGAGGTGGCAAACATCTGATGCCCCTGGCTCCCAGCATGCTAATTTTCCTTTGCAGATTCCTTTTTTATTTCTGCTTCATGGACCCAGAAAAGAAAACAAAAGCCAGGAGGGGTCCTTCCCTGTGGGGAACAGCCTCTGGGAAGGAAATTGACTTGGACTTGGCCACTGGGTGGTATCCCCCAGACATGGCCCCCTGTAGGTGATGTCCCAGCAGTGTGGTCCAGACAGAGCCGAGTGGGACCTTTGCTGTAAGCAGTGTCTATCCTAGATTTAAGCAAGAGAGGTCTTTGGACTTTAATAGGTCTCACATTGATCTGCAACTTCACCTTTGCCCATCCAGAACACATGCTCATCCTTGTAGACAATACTCTGGGTGCCAGGATGCTGGGGTTCCCTGCTTATGTGCCCCGATCAAACCACCACCGTTTCCTTTGGGGCCCTCGGGTAGGCTGTGGATGTCTGTTTTGGGGAGAAGCACGGTGAGTAGAAAGAACTTGTGGGAGATTCTCGGCAGTGTTCATGAGGCTCCTTGTAGATTGAAACAGGGTTAAGGCTGGGCCAAGATGAGAACATGTCAACAGCTCAGTGTTCTCCTTTATCAAATATCATTTCTAATAAGTGCTTTTCAATATTCTATAACTATTTAGCTTTGCCGCTACAGTCCCAGTCCCCGTGGGCTGTGTAAAAACTTAAAAAGAAGCAGCCTTCGGAGATCCCGTGAATCTGTGTCTTGCTTCAACAGTGTTTGGATGGAACAGACCCGGGGCCTCCCTTTGTTAGCTTCCACCGCTCCTCATCTGCAGCCGCAGCCTCCGGGACCATCACCTCTCCGCCTTCAGCTCCCAGGACCAGCTAGCACCGTCTCTTTGCTGGTAGCCCCAGACTGCGTCTCAACCATGACCTCCCAGATTCGTCAGAATTATTCCACCGAAGTGGAGGCTGCCGTGAACCGCCTGGTCAACCTGCACCTGCGGGCCTCCTACACCTACCTCTCGCTGGGCTACTATTTTGACCGGGATGACGTGGCTCTGGAGTGTGTAGGCCACTTTTTCCGCGAATTGGCCGAGAAGAAGCGCGAAGGCGCCGAGCGTCTCCTCAAGTTGCAGAACGATCGCGGAGGCCATGCACTCTTTCAGGATGTGCAGAAGCCATCTCAAGATGAGTGGGGTAAAACCCAGGAAGCCATGAAAGCTACCCTGGCCTTGGAGAAGAACTTGAACCAGGCCCTCTTGGATCTTCATTCCCTGGGTTCTGCCCGCACAGATCCTCATCTCTGTGACTTCCTTGAAAACCACTTCCTGGATAAGGAGGTGAAGGTCATCAAGAAGATGGGCAATCACCTGACCAACCTCCGCAGGTTGACTACTGGGCCCCAGGCATCTCTGGGCGAGTACCTCTTTGAGCGGCTCACTCTCAAGCATGACTAGGAGGCCTCTCCTTCCGAGGGGCTCCCACCTCTGCTCTGCACCAGCCCGCCTCAGGACCTTCACCCTATCCTCTCAAGAAGCCACTAGGCAGCTTTGTAACGCCCTGGAGCCCCTCTCAAGTTTTGGACCAAGTAAAAATAAAGCCTTTTGAAGCAGGAAAAAAAAAAAACTTAAAAAGAAAAACACCTGCACGTTTAGCTCTGCTTTATGATAGGAATTTGAAGCACTCTTAAGAGATGTTAGTAGTGGTGCAGGATTTCTGGGGAAAACAGATCACAGGGATTAAGATAAGGAGTGACAGACAGGAAAAGTTCAGGTCAAGCAAAGAAGGAAAAGCTTGGGCCACGGAGCCCTATCTTAGTCTGGATAATGATGTAACATCATTATCAACATCTTGGCAATGCAGATTGGGTTCGGGTCTTCAGAACCTGGTGTTTGGAGCCTCTCGTCCCTGTAGGGAATGGTGGGGACACTGATGTTAAAGGAATGTGCCTTTCAAGGGATGGACCATGGCTTGTCCCAGGTTTTGTTGGTGGCCTAGTAGTGACCTTTGCAGCAAGAGAAGCGGAAGAGAGCTACGGTGTCAGCGCGTTGGAAACAGGAAGCTGTCAACAGTCCCTGACCTTGACTCACAGTTTACCCGTGGGCTCCGAATTAGCTTGTTTATTCTTCATAACTTAATGAGCTACTACTCCATTTTGCAGGTGAGAAAAAACTGAAGTGCAAGGTGGTTTATTAACGACTCCCCGAGATGATGTCTCACACTTCCGTGTGAGAGCAGGAATCCTGTTTGTCTCGACTGCAGCCCTCCTGGCTTCCTGTATTGTGTCGGGAGCCGCTCTCACACGGTGGGAAACAAAGGCTCTGAGGCCGACCTGTGCCGGTTCACAGCATAGATGGGCAGTGCCACTTAACTGGCTTCTGGAGTAAGCCAGGAGTAGCAGAGACGGCGCTTATCTACTGAGCATTTACTCTTTGTGACTTGACCGTTTTCATGATTTCTTTAGATGGCCTTCTATTGCTGCACAAATGAAAACTGAGAGTAAATCCTCTGCAGAGCTCACACAGGGGCGGAGCCACGGAGCTCACACAGTTAGGGGCGGAGCCACGGAGCTCACATAGGGATGGAGCCAAAGATTTGGTTTGATGCAGATAGAAAAGAGGATCCTTGATTATATCTTTGCTTGTGGTTATAGATTGTTGTTACTATTATTATTATTATTGCTAGTTTGTTTGTTGTTTGAGATGGTTCTCTCTCTGTAGCTCTGGCTGGCCTGGAACTTCTCTGTAGACCAGGTCAGCCTCAACTCACTGTGACTCACTTGCTTCGCACTCCCAAGTGCTGGAATTAAGGACATGTCCCACAGTGCCCAAACTGGTGACATTCTGAAACAGCACTCTGAAGGCCCTTGTCTTAGGGATGCTCATGACCAGAAAACCAGAATCGTCTCCTTCCTGTGTCGGTCCTTTCTGCTGGTCCTACGTGCCCCACAGACCGCTGCAGCATAGCTAGCTCAGTTAGTATGCCATCATATCATTAACACTTGGTGAATGTTCACTCCTGCCAGACATTATGGAGCTTGTTTGTGCATTATCTAAGTCAATCCTCACTATAGCCTGCAAGATAAGTGCTTTTTCTTTTATCATTTCTGTTTTACATTACTGCTCAATGGAGTTAATCTTTCGAAGGACTCACAATGGTAAGTCACCAAGCAACATCTGAAGTCCCAGACACTTAACTTTGGTGTTTTGTTTTTTTTTTTAATCATTAATTCTTGCAATCCAACAGATGATTTGTTATGGTTGTTTTGCTGATATGGAGCTTGCAGTTTAAAGAGATTAAGTTCTGTCCTGCAATTGGTCAATGGAGGGCACAGACTGGGGCCTTCCTGCTTGCAGGCCTGTGGGTCTAGGCTCTTCCCTACTCATGTGCCTACTCGCCCTCAGACTTTAGCTCTTCCTCCCCTACCCCTTCTCTGTGCTGTCCCTCCCCCAAGGCTTTGTTCTCTTCTCGGTGACCCCTGATACTCATCTCTACTCGCAAGGTTCAGAACTCTGCCACTGTATCACCTAGAAATAGGGAATTGTGCTGGACAGTTTGATGTCAACATGACACAAGCTAGAGTCATCAGAGAGGAGGGAGCCTCAATTGAGAAAGTACTTCTGTAAGATCGGGTTGTACCCCAGCCTGTAGGGCATTTTCTTAATTAGGGATTGATGGGAGAGGGGCTGGTCCATTGAGGGTGGAGTCACCCCTGGGCTGGTGGTCCTGGGATCTGTAAGAAAGCAGGCTGAGCAAGCCATGATGAACAAGCCAGTAAGCGCATCTCTCCGTGGCCTCTGCATCAGCTCTTGCCTCCAGGTTCCTGCCCTGACTTCTTTCAATGATGGACAATGATATGTGTAAGCCAGATAAACCCTTTCCTTCCCAAGTTGTCTGTTCATGGTGTTCTGTCCCCGCAATAGTAACCCTAACTAAGACAGGTATCCTGCCTTGGCCCTGCCGACTGTGGCGGGCACAAAGCAGGGAGACTCACACACACACAGCGCCTTTCCAGCTTGTTTCAGTCTACCGCGCCAGGGCGCTGACTGGAATACTTTCCTACGCAGAGCTCATGGGCTCAAACTCTGTTCCTATGAAAGTCAGATGGGGCAGGGTGGGGAAGCCTCTGCCACCTTTAAGCCAAGGCAGAATTGAATATTGACAACGTTTTGTCAGATCTTTAAATTTGATTTTATGTGTCTGAGTGCTTCCTTTGCCTGCATGAATGCCTGTGCACAACATGAATGCCTGATGCCTATGGAATTCAGAAGAGGTTGTCGGGTTCTCTGCAGTTGAAGTGGCATATAGCCGCAAGTCACCATATGTGTCCTGGGAGGTGAATTTAAGCCGTCTGGAACAGGGTTCTTAACTGCCGAGCCATCTCTCCAGACCCAGAATCCTGAAGATGTTAACACAAACACACTGTCTACAAATCAAAGCATTATGGGGGAAAGACAGACAGAAAGACATGTTGCTAACTTCAGTGTTAGGATTGGGTCTAGAGCAGCGGCTCTCAACCTCCCTAACGCTGCAGCCCTTTAGTACAGCTCCCCATGCTGTGATGACACCCGACCAGAAAATAATTTTGTTGCTACTTCACAATTGTAATTTTGCTACTGTTGTGTAATTACAATGTAAATATCTGTGTTTTCTGATGGTCTTAGGTGACCCCTGTGAAAGGGTCATTTGACTTCCTCAAAGGTCGAGAACCACTGATCTAGAATTTAAAATTCCGTGATGTTTGCTTGGTATGTTGCCCCCTCTCCTGTAGGCTGATCTCACTCAGAAACCTTGGCCCTTCCTCTTCCACCATGGTTCCCCTCTCCTTTCTGCACGCAGATCTGAGTTGCTGTCCTCTTTTCCAGGTTTCAGTCTAAACCCTGCACACTCCTTAGGAAGCAGGAAGCCTTTTGAATTCCTCCTGCTCAGATAAGGCCCCTTTCCCTAAAGCTAGCTGAGGCTCTTTCTCCTAAAGTTAGCTCACTGTTTAGGAGGTATGATGACTCCACTCCAAGAGGCGTTGATCTGAAAGGAGGTTCCACTCCTCCCCCAACACCTTTGGGCTTCTGGCCTCCTGACAGGACTGGTCTCTGTGGTCAAGGCTCTCGAGATGTCGGCACACCCATGATGGAGGTCAGCTATTGTTTTGTCTGACCTCCATCCTTCCTTCTTTCCCTGGAGACTTCACCTCAGATCTTCCTTTGAGTGGCTGGAGAAGTTGACTAAATCTGGCCAATCATGTATTTCATCTCTCAAGTCATGTGATTTGTTGAAAGAGAACTAATTCTGAGTATACCATAAGCAAGCCCCAACATGAATCACCACAGGACTGCTGGGGCTACAAAAGAAAGGAAGTCACCCAAATAGGAAAGAAAGAAAGTTTCTGCCATTTGCAGAAGACATGATTGTATTTCTAGAAAAATCTAAATACAACCACCAAAATACAGACCTTCACAAACTCAGTAATACTGGGAGATACATCACCAACACACAAGAGTCAGTGTGCTTTTATGAACTAAAACTGAACTCTCCCAAAAAAGGAACAACAAACATTTATGAACTAAAACTGAACTCTCCAAAAAAGGAACAAGCAAACAAACAAAAAGTGCTATTTTAGTACCATTGGAAAAAAGAAACAAAAAACAAAACAATAACAACAAAAACCTTAGGAGTGGATTCAACCAAGGAGGTAAACAATCTATAAATCCACACCAAAAAACTGTGAGAAAATGAAAGAAATGCAGGAGACAAATGGATAGTTCGGCCCATTCATGGATTGAGACAGTTAATATTAAAAATACCTACACAAAAAATCAATCTAAATAATCAATCTAGAATAATTAGTGCAATCTCTACAACAACTCAATATTTTCTAGGAATTTAGGAATTAATCCTAAAATTCATATAACCCCCCAAAGACCCTGAATATCTAAGAAAAACATGAGCAAAAAGAAGAAAGTAAGGTACCTTGCTGCCTAATTTAAAGTTCCACTCTGAAGCTATAACAATCATAGCAGCATTGTACAGCATAACATTACACATAAAGACCAATGGGGCAGAATAGAGAACTGGTTAATAAACTGTGAATTTACCATCAGTTTTAATAAAAGTGACAAAGGTGTCAGGGACACACAGTTAAGAAAGGATGGTCTCCAGGGGGCCGAGGGATGGCTTAGCAGTTAAGAACATGCACTGACCTTGCAGAGGACACGTATTCAGTTCCCAGCAGTCACACTGGGTGTTCCATGGTAGCCTGTGACTTTAACTCTCGAGTTATCAGACACCTCTGGCCTCCTCTGGAGACACTGCATCCATGTGCACATAACCCCACACAGACAAACACATAGAACTAAAGATAAAAGAGGAGAAAAGGTCTTACCGAGGAAGGAGAGCCCATGTATGAGAGCGGAAGTGGACATCCACCTCCTGTGCCAAAGTCAACTTGAGCAGATCAACCGTGTCTCTAAAATGTGAGGTGGAAATTGTGAACTTATTAAAAGACAGGGCTAAGTCTTCTTGGCACTGATTGGCCTGGACAGTGCTTTATTAGGATGGCTTAAAAGCAAGGGCAGAAAAAGTAGAAATAGACAAATGGGACTACATTTAACTTAAAATGTAAAGTCATTGCAAGCTAGGTGTGATAGTGTACACCTGTAAGGATCATGAGTTCAAGACTAGCCTTCATTACAAAGCAAGAATCCTTCTCAAGAAAAAAATTTTTAAAAAAAATCAAAAATCTTACATGTGTGATGTGGTGAGTTGATGAATTAGTCTGACTTAATAACTTAACAATACATACATATATCAAAACATTCCATGCCAAAATGCATGCATTTTCTATTTGTCAATTATACTATAATAAAGCTGTAGGGGGCAAAACGCTCTCCTTTTCTGGAGAGAGACTGTCTCTATGTTTTCTTTAATTTTCTTGGGGAGACAGGAACCAGTGTTCTGAAAACAGCTCCAATATAAGGGAAATTCAATGAATGTTTAGCAAGAGAGAAATGAATTAACCCAACACATCATTTTCTGTAGACAATACATTTCTATTTCTATTTGTTTTTTTTTTTTTGTTTTTGTTTTTTTTTTTTTTTTTTGCTTATAGTGGGAATTGGACCAAGTAGAAACCAAAGCCTTAACAGGCGAAGTTTTTCAGTCACTGGATTATTAAATGATTTCATGCCTATTAGGAAGAGAATTCTTGCTACCCATAACAATGGATGTTTCACCTCCTTACTCCTCCTTTGGTACTGGAGAGTGAAGAGGAATCCTGCCTGTGACCTCAGCAACCTAGGCTTTGCTTGGGATCCAACAGTTCGTGGTCCCTTCTGAGTGGACCGAGGGGATTCAGAACTTGTGACGATGCTGAAGGTTGTTATAAGGTCACACATCTTCAGATAATAGAAGTCTATGATGAATATCTAATTTTGTGGCTGTACCATGGCTTTTGAATGGACGTATGTACTCTAGACTAGAGGCACGGGGAACCCCAGTATTTGGGAGAGGTGAGAGACAGGCAAGGATGATCACATTAACAGAATTAAGCAACTGTCAACCAGAAGATGTAGCAACTTCAAAAAGTGGAAATGGTATTTCTGGTCATGTCTCTCCCCACCTTCCTTTTTGTTGTTTTGGGTTTTATTCTTGTTTTGAGACGGAATCTCTAGTAGCCTAGGCTGGCCTCTGACTAGATTTGTAGCTGAGGATGACCTTGAACTCCCTAATTCTCCTGCCTCCAGCACCAAGTGCTGGGCTTTCCGGGCCTGTGGTTCCATGCCTGGCTGCACCGCTGTCTGGGCTGTGTCCCCTTCTCTTTGCTCCAGACCGAGTCGTCAGTCTGTGTAGCACTCCCCCCTCTTGGCTGAACCCCATGCCTTGCTCCTGGTTTGGCAGGAACTGGCAGACAGTGTTGCCTGGAAGCCTCCTGCCTCGTGGTTTACTCTGGGAGAAGGAAGTTCTGTGGCTCTAGGTTAGCCTTGACCTAGTGACCCAGAATAGAGATCTGTACTTCCCATCTTTCCTTGGCACAAATCCCATGAGAGAAAGGGATGGACAAAGGTGGGGTGAGGCTGGTTGAGGGTGGGAGGTTGGGGGTGGGGGATGCTAGTACTGGTGTGTGGCACAGGCGGGGGAAGTTCAGGAGGGGCATGTTTTTCATTTGCCATAACTGAAGGCACACAGGACAAAAATGAGTCAATTGCCAGCTGACTCCGGCTCTGGTAAGGCTCCACGTCACCCTTTAGTGGCACCCAAACCCTGCCTTCTCTCCTCCAAGCTGCCACACACGCTTAACCGTTTCTAGTGACTTTCTTAAACCGCAGCTGGGATTTTGTGCGAAATAGTGGTGTCTCCAAGGGTTTGATAGACTCGGCTACACTGTTTACTTTGTGAATGGCGGAACCCAAGCAATGGTCCACGTGCTAATGAGAATAATTCCACCCTCCAGGCCCAGTCAGGCCACACAGACACGCCTTGGTTTTCACTTTAAGACCTTTCGCCTGAGCTCTGTGTGTGTGTGTGTGTGTGTGTGTGTGTGTGTGGTAGGGCACCGGCGTAAACACGTGTGAAGCCCTGGGTTTTGTTCCTAGCACAACACCTTGTAGCAGGATGGTGGGATGGAGCCCCTCTGTTCCTTTAATGAATATTTGCTCAGTGCCAGCAGCTGCTCAGATTGCATCTCTTAATCTGTAGACAAGAGGTGGCCTTATCTAGGAGGCATGTGACTAATAAGAATCTGGAGTGCGGGACGCGGTGACTCTTCTCACTGCGTATTCCTTCACTTAACCCACACAGCCCTGACAGCTGCATTTCCAGATGAAGGCATCAAGGGTGAAAGGGACCAGCTGAAAAATGCTGCGCAGGTAATACTCAGCCGAGGGGCAATTCTGTCTCCCGCTTCTTCCATCCCACCCCTAGGGGGCAGAGGGAAGGGAGGCAGGAGTTCTCCATTCATTGTCTCTCGGGTCTGACCACTGATACACCGATATTAGTGTAAATGCCACCTCTAGAGAGGGAAGTCTTTTAAGTGGAAGATGTATATAAACTTCCAAGAAAATTAATGATGCCCTTAATGAGAAACCTTCTCTTTGGACTGAATCCTTTCTGTTGCTGGGATAAACACCATGACCAGAAGCCACTAGGGGAGGAGGGGGCCTGTTTTAGCTTACACTTCCAGGTCTCCTGTCCATTACTGAGAAAAGTCCGGGCAGGAACTCCAGCAGGTGTCTTTAGAGGACTAAGCCCACCCTCCCCTGCAGCCCCATGCATCTTAGACAGCCCAGGCTCACAGGCCTAGGGATTGGTCTCCTCACATCAGCCGTCATTGGTGACAGTCTCTCACAGATGTGAACATAGGCTCTTCAGTTTACGCTCTTCCCAGGTGACTCTAAGTTATGTCAAGTTGGTGACAAACACCCTAGGAGACTACTGTGGAGGTGTCCCTGCAGTAAAATTTACTTATTGCCACTAAATCATACATCTAAAAATGTCAAGAATTGTTAATTTTTTAATGCAGTGTGCAGCATTTTTCAACATTTTTCTAATGTTCAGGATTTTTTTTTTTTTTTTTTTTTTTTTTTTGATTTTCGAGACAGGGTTTCTCCGTAGCTTTTCGTTCCTGTCCTGGAACTAGCTCTTGTAGACCAGGCTGGCCTCGAACTCCCAGAGATCCGCCTGCCTCTGCCTCCCGAGTGCTGGGATTAAAGGCGAGCACCCCCCCCCCCCCCCCCCCCCCGCTTTAGGAATATTTTTTTTTTTTTTTTTTTTTTTTTTTGGTTTTTCAAGACAGGGTTTCTCTGTGGTTTTGGAGCCTGTCCTGGAACTAGCTTTTGTAGACCAGGCTGCAGGCTGGTCTCGAACTCACACAGATCCGCCTGCCTCTGCCTGCCGAGTGCTGGGATTAAAGGCGTGCGCCATAGGAAAAAATTTTTAAAAGGACATTACACTGTGTGTAGAGTCGGAGAGAGTTAGTAGAATTCAGATGTGCTTCTCCATACCCCATGGTTAATACACATGGATCCTCCTTCCACTAAGAAATGTCGACACTGTTCTTTGACAGTTGAAGCTCAATAACCCATGTTTCTCTCTGAGGCATGATTTTACAAATCTCCTATTATCACCCCACCCCCACCCCCAGCCAGGTGTAAAATCCAGGGACGGGAGAATGCCCAGGATGGGAATGCGCGTGGTCACGGCGGTTGTGACGCGCAGACCTGGGATCGCGAACCGCCGCCGGCTCTGGTCCCCATGGCGTCCACCTCCCGTGCCACCGCAAAACCCTCGCAGATCCTGGTCCTCGACCCGCCTAAGGTCCTCAGGTTCAGAGGTCCCTTCACCACCGTCGTCGTCACGCATCTTAAACTGCACAACCCGTCATTGAGGAAAGTGTGCTTCAAGATGAAGAGCACCAACCCTCGCTGCTACTGCGTGCGTCCCAACAGCGGCGTCGTCGAGCCGGGCTCCACAGTGACTGTCACCACCATGCTGCAGCCCTTCCGCTACGACCCCAGCAGGGAGGTTAAGCACAAGTTCATGGTGCAGACAATGTTTGCTCCCCCGGACACTCCGGATCTGGAGACCGTGTGGAAGAAGGCGATCCCCGGTGAAATCATGAATTCGAAACTGAGGTGTGTGTTTGAAATGCCAAAAGAGTCTGGAAAAGGGGACGAAAGCTTGAGACTCAGAAAGCCAGTGCAGCCCAACAATCCCAGGGTCGCCTCCACCACATCCTTGAAGAAGAGTCGCACCACGCCTCTTCCTGTTGTTCTGCTTGTGATTGGAGCAATTTTCATTGGCTTCTTTCTGGGGAAATTTATCATGTAGAGTGAGGCACAACGGTATCCCCCCACCCCAGTTTAGATCAGAAACAACAACAATAACAACAACAACAACAACAAAACATCTTTTTACCCATCATCACATGGGAAGTATGATTCGTGGTGACCAACTTTGTGTGTGTGTGTATAGTGCCACAAAGGCTTCGCCTCTGATGATCTCTTGTGGTTGGAGGATGCAATAAAAAAAAACCACAACAAACAAAAAAAACTGTTGGGCTGCTGGACACATTGTATATTATCAGATCATCGCAAGTCAGTCACCCATTCCGTGCGCCGTGAAATGCATCAAGAATTGTTCTTTTGCTTTTAATAAGAGTTCAAGAATGGTTCAGTCTTGTAAAGGTTTATTTTGTGAGTTCCTTTGGTTCTTAACGTGCTGTGTGACCTCTTGATAGACGGTTTATTGGAATTTGCCAACCTGCTCTTTCTGGAAATACCGAGAGGTGTTCGGTGAGGGGAAATTATCACACGTGCTAATATGGCAAAAATACTCCTATCCTTTTTCACCTTTACAAATCTGCCCCATGGTATTTAACATTTTTTATTGTTTTTATTGAGCTATACATTTTCCCCATTCTCCTTGTTTCCTCCCTTCTTCCCTTCTACCCTCTCCCTGCCCCTCCCCATGCTCCCAGTTTACTCAGGAGATGTTCTCTTTTTCTTCTTCCTAAGTGGATCCATTTATGTTTCTCTTAGGGTCCTCTTTGTTGTCTAGGTTCTCTGGGGTTGTAGATTGTAGTGTGGTTATCCTTTGCTTTATGTCTAATATTCACTTATGAGTACATACTATATTTGTCTTTCTGGGTCTGGGCTATCTCACTCAGAATGGTTTTTTTTCTAGTTCTGTCCATTTGCTTGCGAATTTCAAGCTGTCATTTTTTTTCTGCTGTGTAGTACACCATTGTGTAAATGTATCACATTTTCCTTATCCATTCTTTGGTTGAGGGGCATATAGGTTGTTTCCAGGTTCCGGCTATTATGAATAATGCTGCTATGAACATAGTTGAGCACATGTCCTTGTGTTATGATTGGACATCCTTTGGGTATATGCCCAAAAATGGTATTGCTAGATATTGAGGTTGATTGATTCCTAATTTTCTGAGAAATCACCATGCTCATTTCCAAAGTGACTGTACTTCCATCAGCAATGGAGGAGTTCTCCCCTTACTCCACACCCTCTCCAGTAGCCTGTCATCAATGTTTTTGATCTTGGCCATTTTGACAGGTGTAAAATGGTATCTCAGAGTTGTTTTGATTTGAATTTCTCTAATTGCTAAGGAAGTTGAATATTTCTTTAAGTGTCTTTTGGCTATTTGAGATTCTTCTATTGAGAATTCTCTGTTTAGATCTGTATCCCATTTTTAAAATTAGATTATTTGGTATTTTGGTGTCTAGTTTCTTGAGTTCTTTGTATATTTTGGAGATATGTCCTCTGTCAGATGTGGGCTTGGTGAAGACCTTTTCCCATTTTGTAGTCTGCCATTTTGTCTTGTTGGCCATGTCCTTTGCTCTACAGAAGCTTTTCAGTTTCAGGAGGTCCCATTTATTTATTGTTTCTTTCAGTGTCTGTGCTGCAGGGGTTATATTTAGGAAGTGGTCTCCTGTGGCAATGCATTCAAGGCTACTTCCCACTTTCTCTTCTATGAGGTTCATTGTGGTTGGTTTTATGTTGAGGTCTTTGATCCATTTGAACTTGAGTTTTGTGTATGGCAATAGGTATGGATCTATTTGCATTTTTCTACATGTTGGCATCCAGTTATGCCAGAACCATTTTCTAAATATGCTTTCTTTTTTCCATCTTATAATTTTAGTTTCTTTGTGAAAAATCAGGTGTTCGTAAGTGTGTGAACTGACATTTGGGTTTTGATTTGGTTCCATTGATCCTACTGTCTGTTTTTATGCCAATAACAAACTTTAACATTTTTGTTAAAACCTGCTAAAAGATTCTTTTCTGGCGGCTTGAGGTATCTGTTGTGTCTTGGGGCGGTTAGAAGAAAAGTACACTTTGTGGGAGTTTGAAATTTATATTGCATGATTTTCTCTTGCAATGAAGCCCTTCCACCTACTTTACTATTTGTAACTAAAGCACCATTTATTGAGAAAAGGAGTTGATAGACCTTCAAGCTCTTGCGGTAGTTTGAACAACTGTAATTGATTTGCTTTCCAGAAATATAAAATAATTCTTTGATAAGTGCTGTATGGCGTTGAGTCACGTATGTGCCATGCAGTTTTCATTCCATTCTTGACATTTCTTATTCCACTGTCTTCTCAAGTCAGACTTATTTGTCTGGATTTTGAAGTATTAGCCAGCCTAATACTCCTATTACTTTGTAACATATTTCATGATCACAGTTAAAAATAGGGTGTGTTTTTCTCCTGTCTAACTTAACATTCCAAATGAGTTTCCATTATGGAAATTTAAAATTACTGAGCAAACCCCAGGAATTTCCTTTGTGAAAAAGGACTTTTTCTTTGCAAATCAAACTGTTAGTCACGTAAAATACTGTCCAGGAAAAAGGCTCACTCTGGGTTCTGATATTTTCTTGCACTTGGCCTTATGTCTTCAGTTATCTTATGCATACTGAAGAAAATTTGGGGACCTCAGAAGATACATCACATTTTAAACCAAGGCTAGCCTAATACTTGTGAACTTTTATTCTTGAATTTAGATGTTGGTTTTGTAGAAGATGTGTTGTACCAGAGGGAGATTGGCTCTTGGGTTTCAATGTGGTACAAAGAATTGTGCCAGGCTAGGTCTGTCAGCATGCCTTATGTAAGAGTGAAATGCTCCCAACTATTATGGTTGTCTTTTCATTTCAGATGTGTTTGACTTGGTCAGATCGTATGTGTTGTGACTGTTCCCGATGGTATCTTTAGAACCTCTTGCTTGTGTGCGGAAATTCCCGAACACTATGTGCCACTGTGGGCGCTGCTAGTATTGGCTGTGTGCCAGCTGCTACTGTTACCTCCCTCCTGATATCTGGAAAAGCATGATTAAAACAGTCTACAGTTTCCATCCCACAGTACTGATCTGCACGTATAAAATATAACATGAAAAAATAAGACATTATAGTTGGTTGGTTTTTTTTTTCTCTTTGACTCTTTGGGGGCCCTCCACCCAGCTCCCAAATAATCACACGGAGTCTTATTCTTTCTTATGAATGCCCCACCTTAGCTCGGCTTGTTCCTAGCCAGTTTTTCTTAATTTAAATTATCATGTCTACCTCTTGTCTCTGGTTTATCTTTCTCTAGTTCTGTATAACTTTCTTACTTTGTAGTTGACTGTGTGGTTGAGTGGCTAGTTCCAGGCATCCTCCTCTCCTTCTCCCTTTCTCGCTCCTCAATCTTTTCTCCTTTTTCTCCTTCTGTTTATTCTCTCTGCCTGGAAGCCCCACCTATTCCTCTCCTGCCTTGCTATTGGCCATTCAGCTCTTTATTAGACCAATCAGGTGTTTTAGACAGGCAAAGTAACACAGCTTCACAGAGTTAAGCAAATGCAATGTAAAAGAAGCAACACAGCTTTGCATTACTAAGCAGATATTCCACAGCATAAACGAATGTAGCACATCTTAAATTAATATTCCATAACAACATAGCTTCTGACTGCCCCACGTATGTCAGTTTGAGTTCCTAGTTCTCTGCATATCTGTTGTTTTCAATCAAATTGGGTAAGCTCAACATAGGGAGGGGTAACTAAGAGTTTAGAGGTGGGAGTACTTTTGTTCCCCACGAGTGACCTTCCCTCCATTCCCCCTTTGCCTTGACTGTCAGGAGCACAGTGACTGTAGCTCAGGACTGGTAATTCATTGCTCTCCAGTTTGCATCTTGATTCCATCATCTTTATTAGAATAGGGTTCCCACAATCCTAGCTTACCTCAGGGAAGCCTCTTATATACAATTATATATAATAAAACCCGAATCACAGTTTTTCTCTAAGAAATCAATGGTGTTTTCCTGGATACTCTTCAGGCTAACTGCTGAGATCTCTGCAAGGATACAAGCTTAGATTTGGGGACTAGATTTTAAGACTGGCATTGATCAAGGAGCAGGCGGCACAGACATAAAAGATGTCGAAATGCCTGGAAATGGTTTACATAAAGTCCAAGGAAGAGGAGAGGTTTGGCTTCGACAGTGAAGCCAGGTGGATGTCTTTAAATATTTAAACCTCGTAAGAGCTCTTGTTTGCATGTGTCTAGTGCCTAGACTAAGGTCAATCCAAAGAAGTTATAGAATAGCGGACTCCAGGAGCACAAATCAAGTTATGAGAAGTGACTTCCCTGGAAGCAGAACCATCAATCACTCACACGCCTAATCTAAGAAGATGTGTTTATGTTGGAGCACCGTAGGGGGAATCCTGAATTAAAGACAACATTAACCCCACAGATTTGCCTCCTGAACAGTAAGTAACCGAAGCAATCTCAGAAATTATTATTGGAGTTTAGGAACCTGCGGTCCAGAGAGCAATTTGATTTCTCTGGGTCACACTGATTTTGCAGGGTGGGCAATCCACATTCAGTTCAGCCATTCACTTTACACCGCAGGCAGCCCCCCCAATAATGCGGTTTAGCTTCTTTGATGTTAAGCCTCCACCAAGGGCGTCAGTTGAGGTAATGGGAAAAGACAGAAAACTGCTGAGCTTTGAATGGTTCACTCCCTGCCAACCGTTTACAGGAAATGAATGCCAGTTAGACCCTTTCTTCCCACCATCAAATGAAACCCTTTCCTTAAAGAAAGAGACACATCTTTCACAGACCGTCAGTGAAGGGTTAATCCGTTCTCTACCTAAACCCTGACGTCATCTGACAGCCATCTCGACTGAATATTGTTACATAAGTTAGAAATTCACTTCTGCTTTGAGTCAGCTGGAATGGGGAAAGGATTGATAAAGGTAGTACAACCATTCAGTAGAGAAAGAAAAATCCTTTAGACACACGGAGAGCAGTTGACTGTATTTGGCTCGAAAGAGTGGGAGGATTCTGTGTTGACTGTAGGCTTTGAGACCCTTGGGAGCTGGTTCTATACGTGGCCTAAGGCCGACCATACTGACACATCCTTCCCCGGTGCCAGCTAAACAGATTGGGCATTGTAGGGCCATTTGTAAGACAGGAGTGCCTCCATTACTGTCCCTCTGATTCCTGCAGGTGTGCTTTAGGGGGCATGAACAAGAGTGCCAACACTTAAAAGGTCATCAGATCTAACACTTAGGATGGCAAGGTTGCTCAGGGGTAGAGAGCATTTGCTTAAGACCCCAGGGGTGTGATTTCTATGTGAAAACAAGCTTCTTATTGTGCCCAGTAAGTTTTGCTAAGAAGCCTAGGTAGTAGTAGAATTGCTATTATAGTGGAGGGAAATTATTTTCACTGTTTTTTTTAAAGTAAGTATGAGTTTCTCCTCTGAAATTTTTTAAAAAAAAAGTTAGCTAACTTTTATATATAAAATATAAAGTACTGTGTTTCATTATGTCATTTTCTTTCAAAAGTATTTGTAACACTAGCACTTCCAAGTCAACCAATCAACAATAAGGTTTCATTGAACCTAAAATTATAATGCTGTCTCTTATTGCTTCCTTTTCTTCTTCCTTCTTCTTTGTCAGGTTTTCCCCTTTCCTATTAATTCCTCCTTCACCTAGTCCTTATCTCACTACTTCTTTTTTGATTCCTTTCTCTCTGATCCTATCCTGCTATCATTGCTGCTGCAGGAATGTGAAGATGTAATTTAACAATATGGGCTCAGGGAATGGTAAGATATACCAGTAGCGACGGCCTTTTTTGTTTTGCACTTCTATAAAAAAGGCATTATACGCTCCTGCATTGCTGGTGGGAGTGCAAGCTGGTACAGCCCCTTTGGATGTCAGTGTGGCGATTGTTCAGAAAATTAGGAAACAACCTTCCTCAAGACCCAGCAATACCACTTTTGGGTATATATCCAAAGGATGTTCAATTGTACCACAAGGACATGTGCTCTCAACTATGTTCATAGCAGCTTTGTTTGTCATAGCTAGAACCTGGAAACAACGTAAATGCCCTTCAACTGAAGGATGGATAAGGAAAATATGGTACATTTACACAATGGAGAAAAAATTTACATTTACACAGCAGAAAAAAAATGTTGCAAATTACGGGCAAATGCATGGATCTAGAAAACATCATATTAAGTGAGGTAACCCAGATCCAGAAAGACAATTATCATATGTACTCACTCATAAGTGGTTTTTAGACATAAAGCAAAAAAGCAGCCTACAAACCACAATCCCAGAGAACCTAGACAACAATGAGGACACTAAGAAAGACATACATGGATCTAATCTACCTGGGAAGTAGAAAAAGATAAGATCTCCTGAGTAAATTGGGAGCATGCGGGCCATGGGAGAGAGAAGAAGGGGAGGGAAGAGAAAGGGAGGGGAGCAGAGAAAAATGAGGAGCTCAATAAAAATCACATTAAAAAAAAATTTAAAAAGGCATTATAGCTGGGCAGTGGTGGTACACACTGTTAATCCCAGCACTTGGGAGGCAGAGGCAGGCAGCTCTCTGAATTCGAGGGCAACCTGGTTTACAGAGTGAGTTCCAGGATATCCAGGGCTACATAGAGAAGCCCTGTCTTGAAAAACAAAACAACAACAAAGAAGTAAAAATCACCAACAGCCAAAAAGCTTTATAGAGAGACTCTAGCATGTTGGTGCAAACCCATAATCCCAGCACCCATAATGCTAAGGCAAAGTGTTGCTGTGAATTCAAGGCCAGCCTGTACTTCATAGTAGGTACCAAACTAACCCTAGGTACAAGACCTGACCTCCACTTGCCCCCAATACTTTAGAACATCTATGAAGGTCAAGGCACAGGCTAGACATTCCAGGGAAGGATGATGGATGCACAAGTGTGCCCCATGTCCTCCTGGTATGTCTGATGTAATGGGGGCGGTGCCTAGGCCCTTGAGCATGGCAGAAAGCAGGGGGGGTGTTCAGGCATGTCCAGTGAGGACTGTGGAATTAGCCCTGGGGTTGGCACTGGCCAGCAGTTCATTTGTTCAGTGTTTCTTCCACAGATGTTGGTGTGTGTGTGTGTGTGTGTGTGTGTGTGTGTGTGTGTGTGTCAGGTGCTGTGCTTGGAGCTGGGAGTCTGGCAATGAAGAAAAGCAAAACGGGTCCAGAGAGATGCACGGACTTTCAAATGATAAGCTTATATCCGTATGTGAATAGCAACCCTTTCCCTTTTCTTTTAATTGTAAATAGATTTTTATAGGATATATTTTAATGATAGTTTCCCTTTTTCCAACTCCTCCCAGATCCTCCCCGACTCCTTGTCCACCCAAGTCCACATTCTTTCCTTCTCTCTCTCTCATTAGAAAACAGGCACCTAAAAATAAATAAATAAATAGAATAAAATAAAAGCGAACAAAACAGAATAGGACCAAAGAAAGAAACAGAAAAACAGAACCAAAAAAATAAAAGCACAAGAAACACATATAGATATAGAAACACATATCATACACGTAGAAATCCCGATAAAACACAAAAGTGGAAATCATAGTATATAAGCAAAAGACCTATAATGTTAATTTAAAAAAAATAAAAGCTCAGACAAAGCCTTATGAGACAAAAATTCTCCAAAATGTTATTAAGTTGATTCTGTGTTGGCCATCTATTGCTGGTCACGGGCCTGCCCTTGAGTGTGGTTTCTATACCCATTGAGACTCCATTGGAGAAAACTGCTTTTTCCTTTGGGAGAGGTTATCAATTGGAGATAGCTTCTGAGTTAGAGATGGGGGGCTTGTGTCTCCTTCCGGTCTCAGTTTTGGGGTCCTATCTGCCTCAGTCCTGCGCAGGCCCTGTGCATGCTGCCAGTCTCTGAGGTCGTATGGGTGTCAGTCTTGTTGTGTCTCGAAGGCCTTGTTTCTTGGTGTCATCCATCCCCACTGGCTCGTAATAGCACACTTCTTAAAATGGTCCAGGACTCCAGAAGGTTCAGTAGTGTGAGGAGGGGCCTGACCGAGCACTCTAAGGCCTTAGAGATAACAAGAGCCGATGTGTGAGGCTAAAGTAGTCTTTTCCCGCAGTAAGAACAGCGTGAATCACAAAGTCTTGAGGCATTTTCTTGGTGTTTCAAGAAACTCAAAGTAGGCCTTGTCCTGAGCTCAGCGCAAAAGAGAGAGATGATGGACTAGTTTCTTTTGCTAGGCTGAGACCCCTCCCTCCCCCATGACAGAAAAGAGGCAGAAAGAAAAGCAAGGTTTATTTTGGCTCATGGCTCCAGAGAGATTCCAAAGAACCATAGTGAGGAAGGGGCCTGCTCTGTCTGTGACGACAGGAGTGTGTGGCAGCCACAGTGAGTTCCGGGCCAGACCGTGCTAGCGAAAGGGACCAGCCATGTCTCAGACCAAACCAACTAAACAAGTGAAAAGCCCAAACTAAACCAAGCAAAACAAAATTGCCCCCTTGGCTGCCTTGGAAAGACTGCGTTTGGTGGTCAAGAGCGGGGAGAGGATCAGATTAGCCTAAGTCATGGTGGCTGCCATAGACTTTGTATGGTAATGGTACGAAGGCCAATTTTAATGTTTATGTTGGGATTAAAGAACAAAATGACATAAAACTAAAATGTCCAGTTAAAATAAATTTTTGGTCCTTCCCACTTGAGCGTCGAGGACACTGTCACTTGCTTTTCAGGAACTTTCTCCCATTCACGTTCCATTGTTCACATCAGTGTGGGCATCAACCCAGTCAAGTGTCACTTGGCCTGCTCCTTACTCCACAGCGGCTGGTTTTCCCAGATAGGCTGAGCCTTACTGGGTTCTGTCCTCTTGCATCTTTCCTTCTCTTATCTGCTTCCCGATGGGGTAGTCTGAAAGGAGGAAGTCACTAAGTACCTGTCAGAGGGAGTGGGAAAGTCTGTGGGGGGGAAGGCAGCTTGAGTAGGCAGCCAGGGGCCCAAACTTCACTGACTTCTTTTAATTTTGCCACAGCCCTTTCTCATTTTAGTCATCACTGATTAGAAAAGATGTTCTGAGGAAGTGCCTTTCACTTCCCACCCTCATGCTCCATTAGTAGGAATGATGAACTCAAGGCCCCTTAAGTAGAAGTAACTGTCTCCCGGCCTGACTTTCAAAATGGCGACCGTGACAGCAGGAGAAGCCACCAAGCAATTTACTGCTGCCTAAGACTCTCCAAGGAAAGTTATGAGGTACTGCAGGGGCACACAGCATACACCTAGCACCCTTGAAGACAGCTATCTGAGGCTGTCCCGAACCTCACGTTTTTGTTGGACATCCTGGTCTAAGCACTGTGTTCTTGAGACAGAACAAGTAAATCTTCCTGGTAAAGAAGGCACATGTAAGAACTGACCTATCAGCACCATTTCCTTTGTGGAGTTAGGGAAGAGAGTAATGGCTCAGACTTTTCTCTGTGGTTTTCTGGGGCAGTAAGAAGGTCAGCTGTATTTTGTCCTAATGGGCTGTCACTCTAACATTTCTTAAAGGAAAGATTTATACACTTCTGATGCAAATGATAATATAATTAAAACAATTTGGGTCAGCATGGTAATACAAATTTGTAATCCCAGCATTCAGGATGCTTGGGAGTTTGATGCAGAAGGATCACAAATTGGAGGGCAGTCTTGATTACACAGTGACAGAATCAAATAAAAACACCCCTAAAGTTACAACACGCCTTCAGTCATAGTTTTTGTTTGTTTCTCCCATTTGGGGTTCTTGTTACAGAGTTCCTAAAACCTTTGAGCTTCCGGGATGACGGGAATCCATGTTGCTATTCATAGTGAGTCCCTTTCAGTCCGGTTACTGTAGTTACAGTATGAGACACCAGAGACACACTCTTTATCTTATGATGTGGGAGTGTCATATATCAATCTGTTGATTTCATTGGCTAAGTAATAAACAAACTGCTTGGGCTCATAGCTTAGAACATAGGTGGGTGGAGTAAACAGAACAGAATGCTGGGAGGAAGAGGAAGTGAGGTAAGACGCCTCAGACAGAGACGCCATGCTCCGCTCTCCAGGGCAGACGCGATTCAGCTCCGACCCAGGATGGACGTAGGCTAGAATCTTCCCGGTAAGCGCACCTTGGGGTGCAACACAGATGATTAGAAATGGGCTAAATTAATATGTGAGAATTAGCCTAGAAGAGGCTAGATAGAAATGGGCCAAGCAGTGTTTAAAAGAATACAGTTTCCGTGTAATTATTTCGGGTAAAGCTAGCCGTGCGGGCGGCCGGGTGCTGGGGACACAGCCCAGCTGCTCCTACTTCAACAATCTTAGCCTTACCAACACTGCAAACTCTACTTATGCCAAGGAAAAAGGAACAGTCATGGTGTTCGCTGCCTGTCCTGTGGAAAGTGCAGGACCAGTGTCCGGGCATCCTCACAGCTCGTCTCTATGACCATCCTGGGAGGCTGGTTGAGACTGATCATAACACCTGTGTGCATGTTGGTTTGGAAAAGTTGTTCAATAAATACAAATTTCCTGTTGTTACTGTATCACCAGGATGAATGATATCTCGAGTTCTCCGTCTTCGTCAGCTGTCACACAAGGCCTTGAACTCGACAGCAATCAATGCTCTTACTGGGCTTAACTGTTTAAGGTGGGATTCTTGGACATGGTGTTTGGACAAAGGATTTCATGACCAGAAAACTCTGACAAGTCCTAGGATCAGAGTTAAGCAGGGTTTTGACCAAATCAACAGCTGACCCAGAAGTGGGGTGTGCGATTAGAGCCATACACTGAAGTCTTTAGGGGCCTGGCATTACTTCTAGTCACACCAAAATGGCGACAGGGCAGTGGGCATGCAGGGTGTCGACCTGTAGCTGTGCTAATGCCTGTATAGGAAAACGGAAGTGATAAAATCCCGGCAGTGACAGATCCCTGCCTGGGCAACCTGCGAAGTGCTGTCCACTGTGCTGACATTTGCCATTTTCCGTAAGAAATATGTTAGAAAAATGGCACATTCATCAGGCTTGGATCTCTGCCCAGGAGGTTTGCCTCTGTACCCCAGCCCCTGGTGCCTGCTTCCCTGTGGAGCTCAGGGCCCAAGGGCTCCTTCTCTATAGGACTGCTATCTCTAAACAGGCAGTTCCAAGGTGGTTCCCCTTCTAGACAGAAAACATACACACACACACACACACACACACACACACACACACACACACACACTCACACGAAATAAACTCATCCTGCCTCATAATTAGAGAAGCAAAATTCCCCTAGTAACTTCCTCTCGTTTTAACGAGTGCCCTAGCTAGCACTCTTTAGGAGCAGTAGGCAGTTCTGAACCAACCCAACAGCTTCAGATGTCCCTGTCTCTCCTCCCAGCTGCCCCCTTTCTCTTGAAGGCTTCCCCCCACTTAAAGCCACTTTATGGCCCTTGTTCTCTGCCTCTGCCTCTGTCTCCCTTTCTCCTCTACAACTGGTTCCTGGGTCCATCTGATAGTGGGAATGCCTGAGATTCCTCTGAGACAAGCCAGTGGTTAAGAGGACTTCTGCACAATTTTTACCTCTTTAAATAATCAGGCGCCTGCTATCTGCTCCCTCAAGCTGACTGCAGTCCATTTTCTTTTCATAAGAATTGGTGACATATGTTTTTTTTTTGATCGCAAGCATTCTCATTTCTTTCTATTACTCTGTATTCATCTGTTCCCCCTATTTTCCGGACACGTTCTCTCCATGAAGCCCAAGCTGACCTCGAACACATAATCCCCCTGCCTCAGTCTCCCGATCACACCACCATGCTTCGTCGTCCCATTTCTATTTTCACAGGCTGGATGAGTGAGAACTCTTCCCCGTTTACAGATGTAGACTCCAGTCGATGTGGCAAATGATCCCATATTGAACGCCTCCTGTGTACACTGACCAAGCCACATGCTTCTCGGGGAGTCCAGCCCCCTCACAGCCCACAGCTTCCTTTGAGGTGCCTGTGGTGTGAACAGCACCGTTGCAAATAAGGAAACAGACACTCAGAGAGAGCATTTACCTGGGTAGAGTAACCAGGTAGTGACTGCCACCAGCGGTAGTGCCTCTCCACACATCAGAGGGGATTTAACGTGATGACGTCACGGGCCGACCATGGCAGCATCCGTGTGAGCGTTCTGAGGTCCAGAGAGGTGAAGGGAGGAGCGATGCAGAAAGGAGGGAAGCTAGAATTAGAACTTAGGTCTGCATTTTCTGACTTGGCCTCGTTTAGCAAATGAAACGCTCCTTATAGCTCCAGCCACAAGGGGAAAGTAGGAGTGTCTCACACCCTTAGGGTAGCTGTGTGGCACCCTGGCTGCCACAGCAGTTTGTAAATCTGGCACAAACTGAGTGCCCACTTGTCTAGAAAACTTAGCTACTTATTCATAGCCCACAGAGTCCTCGAGCAGCCCAGATAAATTGGTAATACCTTGTGCAACACTTGGCTGCTGTGTGGGGAAACAGACAAGCAGCGTTGGCAGCTGTAGCTTAAGAAGTGGATGGGGGTTTGCAGGGAGCCCACGGTGAGCAGAACCCGGTGCTGCCGCACACCTGAGACTTGTTACAATTCTCCTCCACACGATCCTGATTTGGCTTGGTGGCCTTTGAGTAGGAATGGGAACGCAAAGGCCCCTGTCCTCCCTGATCCCATTTGCATGGCTTCCAAGCAAACAGCACGAGCTTGTTTATCAGGGAGCTGCATTTGGGTTCAGCTCTTCGGCAACCACGCAACCACACCTGAACCTTCTGAGCCAGGCATGGAGGATCAAAAGCAGCACTCCCAAAGTGGAGGCAGAAGGATCAAGAGTTTAAGGTCATCCTTGGCTACATGGAAAATTTGAGGCCAGCCTGAGTTCCTAACTTGACTTTCCTGGAATGATTGACTGTAACTCGAAAACATACACCAAATAACACCCCTTCTCCTCTAAGTTGCTTGTGGGGATATTTTATCATCGCAACAGAAGTGAAACTAGAACGATTTGCTAAAATTGATCCTCCCTTAATATGTGGTGCTGCTGCTGAGGGTGAGCTGAGCTCTGTCCGTTGTTCTAAGGGCAGTATGTCCAAATGGCAGGTGACAAAGGGTGTCCGAGGTGAAGATGGACTTTAGCATCACATGAATTCCCAATCAATGGAGGACAGGAAGTGACTGGAAGGTACAGTGTTGATCCTATCAATCCCAACACAACCTGGACTGAATTGCTATAGTCCCATGATGGAGGTGGGTCTTGTATCTTATCTGTTGCTTTCATTGGTTAACTAATAAAGAAAACTGCTTGGCCTGATAGGACAGAAAATTAGGTAGGCGGAGTAGATAGAACAGAATGCTGGGAGAAAGAAGCTGAGTCAGGCAGTCGCCATGACTCTCCCATCCGACACAGACGCAGGTTCAGAATCTCCCTGGTAAGCCACCAGCTTGTGGTGCAACACAGATTATTAGAAATGGGTTAGATCAATATGTAAGAGCTAGCCAATAAGAGGCTGGAACTAATGGGCCAGGCAATGTTTAAAAGAATACAGTTTTTGTGTAATTATTTCGGGTATAAATCTAGCAGTGCGGGCGGCCGGGTGCCAGGAGCGTAGCCCCGCCGCTCTTATTACAACAGTCCCACACCTGCTATCATGTAAAAACGAATGAGTTGACAGGTAAATGTACCAATACTACTTTCAACCTATTGCTGTCTGACTACTGTTGGACTCCGTGAAATTGGTTCAGTGTCTTGATACTGGGGATGAGCATTCCCTGAAAAGAATGGATATTCTTATCGCCAGTCTCATAGATCCCTATACAAGGAAACAATGAAGTTTATCCATCTGGGGCTGTCTGGAGTGTGGAAGGGGAGATACGCATGTTTACTAATAATACAGTGGTACACAAAGTGTGCCCCAGGTCAGTGGCCTCTCTCGGAGCACTCAGAAGTGAGGGGAAGGAAAATACTGCCTCCCTGGGCACTGAGGCAAGAGACTCCTGGAGTACTTCTGTATCACCATGGTGGCACTTTGGTCATAGGAAAGGAGAAGGATACGAGGGACCTCAAGACTGGGGTTGGCTTGAATATTTGCTAAAAGCAACTCCTTGAATTCTACTTGACTGGTAAAAAACAGGGACCCAAAATGTCTTGCAAAAGAGATAGTGAGACAGTCAGGGAAAGTGGTCCATGCTTATAGTCCCATCACAAGGAAGGTGAAACCAGAAGGATCAGTGGTTCAAGGCCAACCTGAGCTACACAGCTGAGACCTTGTGTCAAAATAAAAATAGATAAAGGATATAGAGAGATGGGAGTGACGCTGAGGGGGGAATGCAAGGAGATCAGACCCAGATTCTACCATACTCCCCAAAGTCTCAAACACCCACGGACTTTGCCAAGATGATACGAAAACTCCATTCCTACCTTTACTAATTGCTTTCTCTCCCTTTTTTTCAGGTTTTTAAAACTGTGTTTATGAGTACTCATGTTCATGTGGTTCCACATGTGAATGTAGTTGCTCATGCCTGCGTATATCCATGTTCGTGTGTAGTCAGAGATCAGTCTTGTGTCTTGGGCATTGTTCCTCAGAAGACACATTTCCCTTCCCTCCCTTTTAAAGACAAGGTCTCTCATTGGCTTGAAGCTTACTGATTAGACCAGCGTGGCTGTCCCACGAAACTTAGGGAGCTGCCTGGTTCAATCTTCCCAGTGCAGGAATAACAAATGTGTTCCACCATGCCTAACGCTCTTATGTGGGTTTGGGAGATCAAACTCAAGTCTTTACGCTTACATGGCAGGAACTTGGGAGGTAGAGACAAGAGGATCCGAAGTTCAATGGCTTCCAATATGAAGGCTCAAATATCCAAACACGGGGCCCGAGAAAGCTAAGAAAAGTTCCCAACAAGGAGCCAGATGTGAATTCCTAGACCTGTAGTCTCTCAGGCAGGCTGGTGCTTGCCAGCACCATGTGCTAAGCTGAGCCGTGCCACAACTGGCATGGATGACTAAGATTTATCTCAGGCAGCCATTGAAGTCTGCAGGTGCTTAGTAAAGCCAGGTCCAGACACAGAAATCCTCTTAAAAGGTACAGTATGTTTTAAAATGTGCTTTGGTGCTGAAGAAAAAAAAACCAAAATGGGTATAGACAGTCAGAGAAAATAGTTTAAAAGTAATAAAGTCAAGTAGAGTAGAGCAATATGAAAAAATCAGGTGCATAAAGATGGGAAATACACAGGGTGTCTGGATCCTGTATGGTGCTTTGTTGATTTGAAAAACTTTGTATGATAATGTACAAAAACAATAGCTGCCGAGAGACATTGTATTATGAAGGGGCTAGCTGAGAAGTAGAGATCCATAGCTGAGCACTGGGCCAAGAGAGGGAGGAGAGTAACACGAGAAAAGGGGTCAAGACCATGGTGGGGATACCCATAGAAACAGCTAACCTGAGCTAATGGGATCTCACTGACTCTGGACTGACAGTGGGGGAACCTGCATAGGACCAAACTAGGCCCTCTGAATGTGGGTGCCAGATGTGTGGTTGGGGCAGTCTTTGCAGCCACTGGCAGTGGGACCAGGATTTATTCGTAGTGTTTGAACTGGCCTTTTGGAGCCCATTCTTTTTGGAGGGACACCTTGCTCAGCCTGGATATAGATGGGGGAACTTTGGTCCTGCCTCAAAGTGATGAGTCAGACTTAGTTGACTCCCCATGGGAAGTCTTACCCTCTCTGAAGAGTGGATGGGAGATTGTGGGGGGGGGGAGGTGAGGGGAGCAGGAGGAGGGGAGAGAGTGGGAGTGGGATTGGTATGTAAAATGAGAAAAGATTTTTTTTAAAAAAAACAGATAATTAAAAGAAAGAGGTAGCTGAATTAAAACAGCATATATACTTTAGAAATGTCTTGGCTTTAGGATCAAAGTTAGAAAATATGTTCTGTTGGGGGAGAGGATTTTTAAACTCTGTACATTAAAATTGTTCATGGCCATTGCTCTTGTCCTTCCATCCTTCTTTTCTTCCTTATTTGTTTTTTGTTTTTTTGAGACCGGATTTCTCAGTGTAATCCTGGCTGTCCTAGAACTTAGTCTATAGACCTTGTTCACCTTGAATTCCCCAGTGCTTGGGTTAATGGCATGATCACACCTGGCCTTTTGTTACTGTTATTCTCAATGTTGAAATCAGCCCAAACATGGTTGCTAGAGCCTCTTCCAGTCACTTCTGGCACTTTGGACGGGACCCAGCAGTCTTCAGATGCCTAAGTAGTACCTTCTGGCTCCCAGACTGGGTCATTTGTTTCTCCAAGGTGCCTCCCTGCTTTCAGGGCTGGGGGTGGTCTGCATAAACCTGAGTAGGGTGACCATGGCCTCCTGAATTCTCACTGACGCTTGGTATTTTCAGTGGAGCACTTAGTTTATTTAGGGTTAGTGTAAAGAACATTCAAATGTGTTAAATATGACTTTGTGCTTTCCACATGTTAGCTTTCTGTTGTTTCTATTTAATTATTGATCTTATTGTTTGGAACATTTTTTCCTCCTCCACTAGTTTGGAAGGTGAATATTTTGATTCTGTCTCTTAGCCATTATCCTAGAAATTATGGTATATATCCATGACTTATCAAATGTTGATTAATACCTGCGCACCCTCCCCTGACAATATAAACACTTTAATACTAATAACAGTTCCCCAATTCCATGCTATTTCTTAATTTGCATTTTGTGTATATGTCATAAAGCATAATAGTTCTTTGCTATACAGTCACTCATGTATAATTTCTGTCTTATTTATTCTTTCCCTTACACTCATTTCCTCCTCAACTTTACCCTCTACTTGTGGTCATTTTCCTTGTGTCTAGGGACATCCTGTAGGGTATGTTTCAGTGAAGATCTGCCGAAGACAAACTCTTGAACTTTTAACTTGTCCAATAATGATAATGTTTTATGTTGCCCTCGTTCTTGGTGGTATATTTTTGCTGATTATAAAATTTTAACTAGACATTTTCCTTTCAGACTGTTAAATACCCTTCTCTGGCTTCATAAAAACTTGTTTAACATTTATCGACTTGGTTGATTGATTGATCGATCGATGGATTGATTGATTGATCATGTTGGGAGTGTGTCAGTGTGTGTGAAGACAATGTGCGTAAGCCAGTCCTTTCTTTCACCTGTCTTCTGGGTCACCATGTTTGGCAACAAGCATCCTTATCCACTAAGTCATCTTGACATGGCTGGCTATTATTTTTTAAATTTAGAATTCAGTTGACATTCTGCAACATCTTCGAAATTAATCTCTTTCTCTAGCTTAAAGTTTCTCTTTTTCTTGCAAGTCAAAGTGTGAGATTCCTGAATTTGTAGGTGGAGATGGTGCACACATCTATAATCTTTTTTTTTTTTTTTTGAGCTGTCCTGGAACTAGCTCTTGTAGACCAGGCTGGCCTCAAACTCACAGAGATCGGCCTGCCACTGCCTTCTGAGTGCTGGGATTAAAGGAGTGTACCACCACTGCCAGGCATAATAATCTTATAATAAACTTGGAAGTTGAAGCAGGGAGATGGCAAGTTCAAGGTCAACATGGTTTATGTAGCAAGACTCTGTTTTAAAAACATGTACAGAAAACAGCACTTTTCTTCATTTATTGCTCAAAAGACCATATTTCTCTCTCCTTCCCTCCTGTGCCTAATTGGATGCATATGTCTGCAAGCGGGAACATTATGCTAAGTGTTGACACACTGGCTTGTGAAGCAGACAGCTGTTTTTAGTAATTAAAGCTTTGAATATAGGATGCTACCTATATCTTCTTGTTTTGTTTTTGTTCCTTGAGCTATATGGGAAAACTGAATTACTACAATAGAAGGAGTATGGGTAGAATGGGCTTTGTGATAAAAAATATTAGCTCTTGTCCTTCTGGAAAAGTTCTACTCTATGCTTCTTTTCCTGTGTTCTTTTCTTTCTTTGTTTCTTTCTCTCTCTCTCTCTCTCTCTCTCTCTTTTTCTTTCCCTTCCTTCTTCCTTCCTTTCTTTGCCTCCCTCCCTCTCTCCTTCCTTTCTTTCTTTCTTTCTTCCTTTCTTTCTTTCTTTCTTTCCTTCCTTCCTTCTTTCTTGTCTGTTGTGGAATATTAATTTAAGATTTATGCTGTGAGATATTTGTTTAATGATGCAAAGACATGTTTCATTTGTCTGATTAAATAAAATTAACCTGCAGCCAGGAGGCTGAGTCAGCAACTAGCTGATAGCTGTCAGGAAGTGTAGGAAGGAAGCATGTGTAGTGTGGGTTCTTAAGTGGGGGCTGAACAGAAGGATGCCCTGTTTCTTGGGGAGACGCAAGCTAGGAGAAAAGGTTAGTGACTTGCTTGCTATTCAGCCTCACTGAGTGAGCAGAATTTCACTTCAACCTTTGAATCCTGAGTTCTATAGAGGGATAGAGATCTAGAATAAGCTCCCTTTAGCAACTGTGATAGAGCTAGTATCTGAGGGAACAGAATTCCCACCTGGCAAGTGCAGTCGAATCCTTACTGGTAGCTGGGGAGTTGCAATAGCCAGATTAGGACAGCAGTTGCTTAAGGGCCAGCTGCTGAATTTAATGAAAAACAACAGTAGTCTTTCTGAATATTATCTCCTGATTTATATTACAGTCTGTCCTATAATTTTTAGCTACATCTGATATATCAATTAAAAAAACCTTTTTTTTGCATTGTTGGGGATTAAACCCCAAGACTTTGTGAATACTAGGCAAGTCCTCTACCACTTTGCACTTCTTCTACTCATAAATTTCTTAACCGTGACTATTGCATGTTGTAGTTTAGAATTCCCATCCTGTTCCTGTTCAAATATGTCTCTTTGTATAGATCAGAGGTTCTCAACCTGTGGGCCTTGACTCCTTTCGGAACTGAATGACTGAAGTAATAAGGGCGGCGGCGGGGCTGCGTTCCCAACACCCCGGCCGCCTGCCCAACTAGCTTATGCCCCGAAATAACAACACACAAACTATATTCATTTAATCACTGCTTGGCCCATTCTCTTCTAGGCTAATTCTCACATATTAATTTAGCCCATTTATAATCATCTGTGTGTAGCACCCCAAGGTGCGCTTACCGGGTAGATTCTAGCCTAGTCCATCCTGGGTCGGAGCTTCATCCCGGGAGCGGGGCATGGCGTCTCTCTCTGAGGCCTCTGCTCCCGAGAGGAGAGCTGTGTAGTCTCTGAGCTCACTTCCTCTTCCTCCCAGCGTTCTGTTCTGTTTACTCCTCCCACCTATCCTCTAACCAATAAAATGGGCCAGGGCAGTTCCTTTATTAGCCAATGACCTTCCTCCATCATTTCCCCTTTTTCGGTTTAAACAAAAAAAAAAAAGGCTTTAACATAGCAAAATTACATGTAACAAAACAGTTATCAAGTAAAAGTTACAATAATCTTTGTCATAACTAAGGAAAACTATAACTATAACTAACTATTCTTAACTCCATCAAAGACTCCAGAAAGATACAATACTACCTAAGCAAACAAGAAAAAAGCAACTTTTAAAACTCTAGAAATGACAGAGACATCTCGCTGCCTGGACAGTCACCCAAAGTTCTTTTGTACCGTTGGGGCATCCATCTTCAGCCTTCAGGCCCATGGTATCCAGCAGACATTTCCATAAAGCAGGAAAATTCAAAGTCAGTTCAGTCACTATCTGTTGTGTCCTGCAGAATGTCTCGCAGACTCTTTCATGAATCAGGAACCCCGAAAGATCATCTCACCTTAGGCAAGTTCAGCAGTCCTCTCTCTGCGGGTTCTCTGTGTCCAGTTTATGCAATAGTCCAGGCAAGAGCAGTTTCTTGCCCAAATGGCTATCAAACTCCATAACGAGCCTCTTCGATGCCCATCTTCCTCTTGAAGTAGATTGGTGCTGCCAGGAGCAGAGTGTCTCATTGTCATGAAAAGTCCTCAGTTATTAAAACATTAAATGTCCTATTCTGTAATCTTTGAAAGACATGAAGAATGTCTATCTAAAATATATCTCTATATATCTAGAAAATCTAACTAACATGACTACAAGCTTTACTATTATCGATGATTATCCATTAACAACCTATATTTCTTAATTATACAGTACATATTTAAATGAACTACACAATCACAATACCTTAATCAAAATCAGAAACACTTATATATATAACAAAATTGACCTTAAATCTCTATCAATAAAGCAAAATCTATACTAATGCAAATTATTCATATCTATATCACATCCCCCTTTAAATGTAAAAGAACGTTTATAAACCATATTTGGGAATATGGGCGCAGTTATTTCTCTCCAAACTGCTTCCTGCTGAATGGGGGCATCGTTAATTAGGTCTTTCATGGTATAACCTGTGTGCTAGTTTCATCTCAGTTGGCAGTTGAGCGAAGCAATTTTTTGAAGGCGTGCACAGGAACCATTCAGGAGGACGTGGTCCATCATACCAAATCGGAATAGAAGAAATGAACAGCGTCTCATCCTCTGTGAAAACAAAATAAGAAACTCCTTTCCAAAGCATCATGTCCTTAGATCCAAATTTCAAATTCAAGGCATTTTCAAAATATCTATGTTGGATTAGTTCAGCAGCATTTATAAATAAATATCTTTTAGCATCTGTTGCTCCTTCCTCAGCATTTAAATAATTCAAAGAGAGCATAATAGCATACAGTATCAAGATTCTCTTGATACTGTCCAACACAAACAGTTCTTTTGTGGTTTTGTTAGATCGCTTTAGATTTGTAGATTAATTTAAAAGTTGTCAACTTAGTGGTTACTGTGTGTTCTGATTCAAGGGTGTGGGAAATTTCTTCATTTCTTCTGATGACTGTGGCCTTCTTTGAGTTTTTACCATTTCTTTGTGTTAGACTTGTCACGAAAATATTCCTCTGCTGGTAAGTCGAAGAGACAATTTGAATGGAAATGTGTGAGTTTGAAGAATGATCTAACCCAGATCACAAGGAAAAGTATGATGGAGGATTAAGAATCTAGACGATTGGGCAACTCCACTGCTCTTACAGCAAGGGGTGCAGAAGGACAGTAGAGAAAGAAGCACAGGGGAATCCTATCATTGTTGTTGTTATTTCATTGTGTTTTTAGTTTCCTAACATTTCAGAATAAGGAAAACCACATATATCCCCCTCACACATATACTTTAATCCACCTTGTATCAAAATTCCAGAAAATGCTAAAAGATTCAAGACAGAAACTTACATTAATAACCTCTCCCGACCCTTACTGTAGACAGATTAAATTAGCAACAATATAACCAGCAAGTGAGAGAGGTAGACCCTGTTCCTTAGAAGAGTCTTCACCTGTCATAGGGGCCATGGAACCTTGCTGTCACTGGGTTCCCACGTGTGTTGTACTGGCCACCATCAAGGGCCAGTTAGCATCAGGTGACATGACTATCTTCCCAGCTGATTTAATGTTTTCAGACTTCCCTGGCCTCCTTTTAGAGAAGCCCTGTCTCCCCTCACTCTTCTGAAACCTCTGAAGGTCATTCTGGTGCTGAAGGTGAGGTGTGGAGAGTGTGAACATGAGGTCTCATCGCAATGGGATGGGGAGGAGGGAGAACTATCACCTTTGAGCTTCTTGAACCCCAATTTCATATTTCGTTACTTTTTCTTCAAAAGAAAGAGAGAGAGAGAGAGAGAGAGAGAGAGAGAGACAGACAGAGAGAGAGAGATAGAGAGAGAGAGAGAGAGAGAAGTGGTACCATTTCAAGACCTGGAAGTTTCTAAGTGCTCTGTCTGCGAGTGGTCCTGTTGGAGTACGAGGCAAATCAGATAACGGTATAGTTGGCAGGCGCGGTGCTTTCCTGTGTTTGTGCCAAATACATTTCATTTGCTCAAAACCACCCGATGGGGGAGTGAATACATTAACAATGGCGGTCTGGTTCCAGGAATGAGGGTGCATGCCTGTACTCCAATCATTTGAGAGGTAACTATGGGAGGGTCAGGGTTCAAATGTCTGTCTCATCCACATACTGAGTTTGAGGCCAACTTCAGCAACATTAGACCCCTCCTCAAAAAAACAAACTAAAACTTAGAAAAGAAAAGCTTCAATTTTTAAAAATTTCTCTGTGTGTGTGTGTGTGTGTGTGTGCCACAGCTCACACACATATGGAGGTCAGAGGACAATTTGTTCTTTTTTCTTCCACTCTGTGGGTTCCTGGGATCTTGATTTATCAGACTTAACAGTAAGTGCCTTTACCTGCTGACCCCCTCCCCCCCCCGAATAAGGGCTGCCTGGCAGGTGTAAAAACAAAAGTGTGCCACTTCTGCTGAGCATTTTCGTGACAACTGATCATCTGTCGCTTCACAAACCACCGACCGCCTCCTTGCCGCATTTCTTGGCCCCGGTTTGCCCATCTTCCTAGGCTCCTGGGTTCTCACAAAGCATGGATATCAGAGTCATTTTCCTGACCACCAGGCACCTGCCTGTTCATTCAGTCTCCTCGGGAAGGCAACTGGAGTCTTCCTCTGTGTCGTGCCTGGTGCCTCATCTCCTAAGGGAACGGGCGCCACCTTTGCCTGCGTGACAGACATGCTGTGTGTGGATGCACTCAAATGTGACCGTGTTAAAAGAGAATCCAGCCAAGCAGTGGTGGTGCACGCCTTAATCCCAGCACTCGGGGAGGCAGAGGCAGGTGGATCTCTGTGAGTTCAAGGTCGGCCTGGTCTACAAGAGCTAGTTCCAGGATAGCCAGACTGTTACATAGAAAAACCTTGTCTCGAAAAAGAAAAAGAAAGAAAGAAATCTATAGGTTCTGAATTAACATTGAATTCAAACTCAAATGTGACTTCCATTTCCTGCCATGATGAGAAGCCTCTACTCCTTGGTGGTGGGTGGCCCTTGTGTCTCTTCCCCGCCATCTCTTTTCTCTCCTTCATGATGCTGCAGAGTGAACCCAGGTCTTGTGTATGCAAGGCAAGAGCTCTCACCCTGGGCTGCAGCCCGCCTCAGTCCCCAGTATACTAAGATCTTTGCACAGCGTCATGGATTTAATCCTCACGATCATCTTGTGTTAGTCCCACGTGCTAGAGACAACTGGGGACTCAGATAACTAACATCCCCAGTGCTGATGAAGGAGAGCTGGAATCTGACCTCAGGAAATGCGCCTCTTCCACAAGCCATGGTTTTTTTGACCATATTGTCATCTCCTCTCGTGAATCAGTTCTGCCAAACTCTTCTGGCATTGCACGTGCATTGTGTTGAGCTAGCATTCCTTGCTTCTCTTGTGACATAAGTAAAAGGCAATTCTGAGGTTCTGCCTCTAAATTCTCCGTACCCTGTATCCCAGACAAATGACGCTGAGATTAGTGCATACGTAGTTAAGGCTAGCCGCTGATAGAATTGCAATGGAATTGTCAACACTGTTTATTTTTGACTTTTGCAAATGGCATTTCAAAATGGCCAGTCTAATGTTTGCTGAGCCTCTACTTAATTGGGTCCAAGATTGGTTCCCGGTATTTTCCTCACGCTATCTCCTTTAGCGTGTGCAGGGATCTTTTGAAGTATTTTTACCTCCAGCTCTTCCTCACGAGGAAACAGACTGATTCCACAGAGGAAAGCCAGACAACAGCTGCACGGTGGAGCCAGGCACATGTTCCAGATGGGTCCCTTTCGACTACTCAGCTCGAAAGGCTGAGTCCGGAAGCTAAGCGGAACCTGCCGTTCAGTAAGCGAGGAGGCAGGCAGGCTTCCTTCAAGGGACAGAGTGAAGTTACGTCAATTTTGACGGAAACGTGAGTCAAAGGGGGAAGTGATATGACCTCGAGAAGATAGTCGGGTCTGACGCAGAGTGATAATCAGCTTGAGAAAGCTGAGTCATACCTGGTGACTCTCATCCAGTCTTGTCTCAACCACGAGGGCCTGCCAACCTGATGAGTGTGTTTGCTGCAGGTCTGAAGAGACTTGGTAGTGAATTACCTAATTGGAGAGTGCGGTTGTGGGGAGCCCGACAGCAGAACCAGTTTAGGGATAGCTGGAGAGGATGGAGAGAATTGGGACCCTGTTGAGGCAACTGCAACCAGGGAGCCATGGATGGTGTGGCGCAGAGCCTGCTGGGAGTCTTTAGTGGAAGCAACAGGAGGGAGTAGTAACTGAGGCCTTTGGGTCTCTGCTGCCCACTGGGCACTCTGGGCTCAGGAGCCCAAAGGAACCATGTGGAAGCCTTTTGGGATTATATCCCAGAAGCTGTAGACTCTGTTCTGGGGTGGGAGGGAGGCGTGTTGTGGGCACTGAGGACTATTTTTCAGGGATAGGTGCATGAATAGTTGAAGTGGTTGAAAGGCATTCATTTTAATGCTCTGGTTTTTCTCTGTGGGAAACCACATTCAATTGGCTCCTTTCCATCTAGATGAAATCATTTTCTTTTCATCTGCTGCAAGCGTTCACTTGTCGTTAGTATTTTAGAGCATTGGACAACTGGTGCACCCTGCTGAGCCGCTGACTCTCTACGCCCAGGCGTTTCAGATTAATTTCTAACTACTGGCCCACAACTATTAACAGAATCAGGAGTCAATGTTGTTGTTGCTCAATACATAAAAAAAAAAAAAAAAAATCTCTTTTCTGAGAGACCTACCAGGTTCTGGAGAGTAGACAGGTGTAAAACTGTCTTCTGTGAGCTTACAATTGAGCTGGGGGCAATGTGACAGGCACACAAGACCAGGATACTGTTTCACTGAGGAAGCTGGTGTTGGCAGTAGGCTAGTGAGGTCCAGGACTCTGGAGAGAGTGGGCGTGAACTGACCATCAAATGAGTTTTCAGGGGTGCTAGGAAGGGAGAGGAAAGTGTGGTAGGTAGAGAGAGTGGTGTGGAAACAGAGGGTTAGACACAAGAGAGCATACATTTGTTTAGCCACCGAGCAGAAAGAATCTTGTTAGGAAGTTATGTAAGCGCCCCTTCATTTCTCCATCCACATAACCCCCTATGTAATCCTGTTTGCTGTAATGTAATCCTGTAATGCCCATGATTCCCCGATTTAGAACTTTAAGAAAGACTTCTCTTCGGTGTCTCTCTCGGTTTTCAGCCTCCTCGTAAGTCCTGGTCTCCCACCTCCCTAGTCATTTTCGCTCTCCTCGTAAGTCCTGGTCTCCCACCTCCCTAGTCATTTTCGCTCTCCTCATAAGTCCTGGTCTCCCACCTCCCTAGTCATTTTCGCTCTTGGTAGATGGTACTTTGCTTCATCCAGGTAATCACGCCATACTCCCGATCCTAACCCATCAATGAGAGAGATCAACCTTCCACAAAGGTAATTTCAGGTCTGTCCCAAGTTTCTTTGAATCCTGTTACTGCTCTACTGGTTCAAGGCCTCCAACTCTGTGTATCCTTCCATCATAGCCCTGAATCCAATCCTTCCATATGCAGCTCACTCTTCTAACTCTGTCCCTAACCTGAAGTCAGAATGGTGTTGATGTGCCATCAGGTCACTCCTATGCTTAAAATCCTTGGATGGCTTCTCAGGTTCTGAGCATGGATCTCAACTCCTTACCATAGCCTATGCAGTGCTGCTTTGTGGGCATCCCTCACGCCTGTCTATCATCTATATACTTGGATTTTTTTTTGTTCTTTTTTTTTGAGACAGGGTTTCTCTGTAGCTTTAGAGCCTGTCCTGGAACTAGCTCTATAGACCAGGCTGGCCTCGAACTCACAGAGATCCGCCTGCCTCTGTCTCCCGAGTGCTGGGATTAAAGGCATGTGCCACCACCTCCCAGAACTCAACTCTTTTGACCAGACTGGCCTTGAACTCAGAGATCTGCCTGCCTCTGCCTCCCATTAAAGGCGCACGCCACCATTGCCTGGCTTCTATGTACTTCCTTATGTTAACTACGCCTCACTCGCCAGGCAATGGTGATGCACGCCTTTAATCCCAACACTCGGGAGGCAGAGGCAGGCGGATCTCTGTGAGTTCGAGACCAGCCTGGTCTACAGAGCTAGTTCCAGGACAGGCTCCAAAGCCACAGAGAAACCCTGTCTCGAAAAACCAAAAAAAAAAAAAAAAAAAAAAAGGTTAACTATATCTCCACTCGTCTTTGGAGGGAATTACCCCAACACACATACAGACACACAGACACATACACACATGCACTTTGGGTGGGTTGATCCCACCGTTCCCTGTTTTGGAGGTTAGTTAGTAACTCTGGCATGAACAATCAGGATATTCTTTCTCTATGTTCACACTACCTAGCTGAGAGATGAACACGTGCTAAATTGATCCCTAGAACTCAAGGTCTTTTGTTCTAACAACACCAAGGATAACTAGCTGACTGTAAATCGATGTACACCTAGAGTTGAAGGAATACCATTCATGAAGAACGGCTTCCTGATACAGAGGACAGCTCAGAATCAAGGACTGGGAACAGAGAAAGGCTAGGTTCTTCTGACAGCCCAATATGATTCCCCTTTCCCTGGACACTTCTATATTTTCAGTTTATGAGTACTGTACGTACCTGTCCCTATCTGAACATACTTTTTAAAGAGCTGCACAAACTTCCCAGAAGCCTCCCTGGCAGTCTTGCTCCCTACCTCACTCCAGTTTTGCTTTACATGTCTATAAACCAACCTTCACACATTTAGTCTTTGTCACCAGGGCCTGAATCCTTGGAAGAGCGAACAACACGTGAGTTACAAAGGAGGGGTTGGTGGCCAATTGCTGCTTAGGACTTAAAGGGGTCCCTAAGAGATCTTGTCTTATTTTTATGGGGTTTGCCGGATAAGAAAGGGGCCTAAAAGCCACAGACAAGGGAATCAGTTTACTGTGGAGCCAAGCAGCAGTTGTGTGTTTGAATTGCCCTCTAGCATTCCACATGATATGGGGTGACACCCCTCTGTGTAGGAATTCAGAGGGTCAATGGAAGACAATTAAGAGTCACACAGACCATCCTAGAAAATGCATTTTAAACAAAGTTATATGATAGTTTCAACTTTTAAAACTATAAGGCCTTACATTTATTTGCTATAATTCTTAATGTGTTTTTTATTTTATTTTTTGAGATAGGGTTTCATGTAACAGAGGATGCCCTGTTTCTATCTCTCAAGTTCTGGAATTATAAGCACTTGAATTGAGGGGATTCAAGGAGAGATTCCAGGGGTGGGGGAATGCTTGGAGGCTGCAAGCCAGAATAACTCAGCCAGCTGTGTGCTTGTTCTATCAAGTAATGTTGCTGAGACAGCAGAGATGGCTTGTAGACAGAAGTTTCTGTCCCACCTGGTCTGTAGGGATAAGTCCCGCCCCTTAGGGGGCGTGTTCGCCTCGGGCTAATGTCTGCCTATAAATTTGGCGAGCGTGCTCCAAGCTTCTTCTTCTGCTTTCCTGGTCTCCACGGGAACGGTGGTTCTGTAAGTCTATTTCTACATTAAAAATATATATATTTTTACAATCTGTCTGCATTCGTTTACGCCGCTACATTTTGGCGTCCAACGTCGGGCTATTTTGCCCCCGACTCAAGCGGGTAGCCCGCTACCTAACACAGCACCCTCCCGGGTGCTGTTTTTCAGTTCGTGACTCCGGCCCCAGTGCCGAGTCCGAGACACACAGAATGGGCGACACAGGCCCATTCTGCCTGCCTTGGCTAAGTTTTGCAGCGGAACCCCACTGCCTGAATTAGCAGAAGCTCAAGTACCTGTGGTTTTGCAACAAAAGCTGCCACAGCGTCAGATTTGGTCTGACACAAAGTGACTTGGCCAGGCAGTGGTAGCGCACGCCTTTAATCCCAGCACTTGGAAGCAGAGGCAGGTGGATCTCTGTGAGTTTGAGGCCTGCCACGCCGTGGTGGTGTACGCCTTTAATCCCAGCACTTGGGAGGCAGAGACAGGCGGATCTCTGTGAGTTCAAGGCCAGCCTGGTCTACAAGAGCTAGTTCTAGGACAGGCTCCAAAAACACAGAGACCACCACTGACAGGAACCGATCATTACAGGTAAAAAATATTTCTTTTATAAATAAAATGTCTGAACACATTACTGTTCAAGAATTTAACAGTTTTTTTAATTGTACCATGTGGGAGATTTTACAAGAGGTGTCTATCACCCCACATCTATGGATCCTTCTGGGATTCGTAGTTTTCATTGGCACCAAATGGTTTGATAATAGAAATATGATAAAGTCTTTACGAGACGAATCCAGGATTCTTAAGGTAGAGATTGAACGCTTAAAAACAATTGAGAATGACAACAATCTTCTCAAGAATCAGTTTGAAGTTCTCCAGGCTGATAACAATCTTCTCAAGAATCAATTTGAAGTTCTCCAGACTGATAACAATCTTCTCAAGAATCAGTTTGAAGTTCTCCAGACTGATAACAATCTTCTCGAGAATCAGTTTGAAGTTCTCCAAGATGATAACAATCTTCTCAAAAATCAGTTTGAAGTTCTCCAGGCTGATGTTAAGGAGAAAGTCATTACTATGGAAGAGGGAACAGCTGATCTGTACCATAAGATTCAGTCCCTTTATGTAGGAAATGAAACATTAACTGAGAGAATCAAAACTGCTGAATGTGACAATAGGATTTTGTCTAAAGCTTATGACAGATTGACGGAAAGATTGTCAATACAAGAAGGCACGGTTTATGCCATAAAAATTATGTCCAAAGATGAGATGTTATCTCTAACGGACAAACTTCATAATTTAGAATCCTCAATGAAGGCTTTGGAACATAATTCTGGACAGGAGATTCAGACATTGCAGAAGGCAATGGTGAATAGAATTGAAAAGATTGAGGAATTTCTAAATTCTGATGAAGAAGAGCAAAGGGTAGAAAGGCAAATTTTAACTACATCTGTGGGTAAGTCTCTCCGGGACAATTTCCACAAAGTTCTACCTACAGCTCTACCTGCCTTTCCAGTAATAACAACAGAGAAGGTGATTGGTTCCAAAAACCCTAGGGTCATCAAGGAGGATACATGGGAGCCTGTCCGTATGAATGATCTCAAGGAAATAAAACAGGCTGTCATGACTTTTGGAATGCAAGCCTCTTTTGTTAAAGAGATGCTAAGATCTTGGGCCACAACAAGCAGAGCAACCCCCTCAGACTGGCTCCAGCTGAGCTCTGCGGTACTCGAGAGTGGACCGCAATTGAAATGGAAATGCTTATTCAGGCAAGAGGCTAGACTCTTAGAACAGCAGGAAAAAGCAAAGGGAATTGACATTTCCCTAGATCAAATTCTAGGTGAAGGGCCCTTTTCTGATCCTCAGGAACAAGCTAATTTGGATGAAAACACACTCTCCATGTGTACTACAGCAGCCTTAAGGGCTTTGGACAGGGTACAAGACCCAGGACAGAGAATGGAATAATTTGTCAGAGTTAAACAGGGTCAGAGAGAACCCTTTAGTGACTTTTTACAAAGATTAACTAAGGCTGTACAAATAGGGATATCTGACCCAGAAGCAAGACGTATAATGATTGAGTCTTTGGCTTATGAAAATGCAAATGTGGAATGCAAAAGGATTTGGGGGCCTTTAAAGCTCAGATCAGCACCTTTGGAAGAATGGGTCTTGCATACACTCAATGTTGATACATTTGATTATGGCACTGAAGCATGGGTAGAAGAAGCAATTTCCAATGGTAAAAGGAGACACCAGAATACCAAATGTTTTAATTGTGGCAAAATGGGTCATATGAAAAGGAATTGTAGACAACGGATTTTCAGAAATAATAATAATAATAATAATGATAATAATAATGCATCTTTCAGAAATAATAATAATAATAATAATGCATCTTCTAGAAATAACAGAAATAGGAGGACTCAGCCTTCAGGTGTATGTAGAAGATGTGGAAAGGGCAGACATTGGATGAATGAATGCAGGTCTACAAGAGATAGACAAGGCAACCTGATACAGCCGGGAAACGTGAGAGGGGGGGCCTCACAGGCCCCCATGGCAAACATGGTTCAGTCATATCCAGTTTCTGCAGAGAACGTGCCTCGTCAGGACAATTAGGAAGCCCATGCCTACTGTTACAAGCAATAATGATCAGAAAGATAAGTTACGTGTGTTTTGGCAAACTTCTATAAATGATCAAAGACCTAAACTGAGAGTGTGTGTAAATGGCATTTTTATTACTGGCCTGCTGGACACAGGTGCTGATGTAAGTATCATTACCCCAGAATCTTGGCATCCGTATTGGCCTCTTCAGAATGTAAATGTTCAGCTCCTGGGAATTGGAACACTATCTCGAGTAAGGCAGAGCACGAGATGGGTTGAATGTATAGGGCCAGAGGGACAAATAGGAAAATTAAAGCCATATGTAGCCAATATCGCAATGAATTTATGGGGTCGTGACCTATTACAACAATGGAATACTGAAATTAACATTCCTGCTAAATCTAGAGCCTATATTTCTGAGAATAATATTAAAAGATATTACAAACGGAGAAAACCGGCCATTCAGGCTGTACAAGAACAAGCAATTGATGTCCCTTCAGAGATACCAACAGCCTTGCCTCTAAAATGGTTGACTGAGAAACCAATATGGACAAAGCAATGGCCTTTTCCTGAGGAAAAGTTACAGGCTTTAGAACAGCTGGTACAAGAACAATTAGATGCTGGACATATAGAAGAATCTACCAGCCCTTGGAATTCTCCTGTATTTGTGGTTAAGAAAAAATCATGTAAATGGAGAATGGTGACAGATCTCAGGGCCATCAACAAGGTTATTCAACCTATGGGCCCTCTGCAATCTGGAATTCCTTTGCCCTCTTTATTACCAAAAGGATGGCCTCTCATAGTTATTGATTTAAAGGATTGTTTTTTCACTATACCTTTGCAAAAAGAAGATACAGAAAAATTTGCCTTCACAGTGCCTACTTATAACAATTCTCATCCTTCGAGGAGGTACCATTGGGCCGTCCTCCCCCAGGGTATGTTAAATAGCCCCTCCCTGTGCCAATATTTTGTGAACCAACCATTGCAAATAATACGCAAGAAATTTCCCAAATCTATAGTATACCATTACATGGACGACATTTTGTTATCCGATTCAAACATGGATACCTTGAACAGACTGTTTGAAGAAATAAAGATACTTTTACCTAAATGGGGATTGCAAATCGCTCCTGAAAAGATTCAGAAGGGAAATTCTGTTAATTATTTAGGTTATAAAATAGGTTTGCAAAAAATTAAGACACAAAAAGCACAAATTAGGAAAGATCGCCTACGGACTCTTAATGACTTTCAAAGACTGTTAGGAGACATTTCCAGTCTACGACCAGCTATTGGAATAACACCTGATCTAATAATTCATTTGAACAAAACCTTGGATGGTGATAAAGATTTAAACAGTCCCAGAGAATTAACAGCTGAAGCAGAAAAGGAACTGACAATGATTGAGGAGAAATTACAACAGGCACATGTGGACAGGGTGAATCCAGAGCTTAATTGTATTCTCGTCATACTACCATCAAAAATTTCTCCTACAGGAATTTTAATGCAAAGAGATGATATTATTTTGGAATGGATCTTTTTACCACATAAACCAAGTAAGAAACTGAAAACTTATGTGGAAAAAGTCTCTGAGTTAATTATAAAAAGCAAGCTGAGACTTCGTCAACTAGCAGGCATAGACACAGCAGAAATTATAGTGCCTTTCACTGCTGATGAACTAAAGAAATTATGGGAAGATAATGAACCATGGCAAAGAGCTTGTGCTAATTTTTTGGGAGACATTAATAACAACTATCCAAAAAGCAAGAGGCTTAACTTCATAAAGAGAACTTCTTGGATTCTTCCTCGAATCGTCCGTAATGCTCCAATAACTGGAGCCCGTACATTCTATACTAATGCCAACAAATCAGGGAAGGCAGCTTACAAATCAGAAGACTTGGGTAAGGTGGAACAAAGTCCGTATAATTTTGTCCAGAAGGCGGAATTATATGCCATTCTTATGGTGCTAAGGGATTTTAAAGAACCTACTAATATAGTTACAGATTCACAATACGCAGAAAGAGTTATTTTACATATTGAAACTGCTGAATTTATACCTGATGATACTGAACTAACCTCATTGTTTCTCCAGGTTCAAGATTTGATCAGGAACAGGCTTTGCCCTATGTACATAACACACATCCGATCCCATACGGGTCTGCCAGGTCCTCTAGCACAAGGTAATGCAGAAATTGATCAATTATTGATTGGTAGTGGGCTACAAGCCTCTGAATTTCATAAAAAACATCATGTTAATAGCAAAGGTTTGAAGAAAGAGTTTTCAATTACATGGCAACAAGCTAAGGAGATTGTAAAGAAACGCCCTACTTGCTCTTTCTATAACCAAACGCCTCTGCCTGCAGGGGCTAATCCAAAGGGCACCCAAAGGAATGAAATCTGGCAGATGGATGTGTTCCACTTTGCAGAATTTGGCAAATTAAAATATGTTCATCACACCATTGACACTTATTCAGGCTTTCAGTGGGCAACTGCTTTAAGTTCAGAAAAAGCTGATTCAGTAATCATTCATTTATTAGAAGTCATGGCTATCATGGGTATACCTACACAAATAAAAACGGATAATGGTCCTGCTTATGTTTCTAGGAAAATGAAACGGTTTTTTGATTATTACAATATCAAGCATGTTACAGGTATACCATACAATCCTACAGGTCAAGCAGTCATAGAAAGATCAAATCGAACTATAAAAGATATGTTGAACAAACAGAAAGGGGTGGAAAACACGCCCAGAAATAGGCTACATAATGCTTTGTTAACCTTGAATTTTCTCAACGCTAGTGAGAAGGGAACAACGGCTGCAGAAAGACATTGGATAATGGAAAAGTCTACTGAACTAAATCAACCAGTTTATTTCAAGGATGTGCTGACCTCACAATGGAAGCCAGGATATGTGCTACGTTGGGGAAGGGGTTTTGCTCTTATCTCCACAGGTGAGGAAAAATTGTGGATACCATCAAAATTAATAAAGGTTCGGTTTGAAGAAGAGAAGCCACTTGGAAAAGTTAAATAACAATTCTTTCATAAGGATGGTGAACATACTGATGGTAAGAAATACAGATAGGTTGGAGGCAGGGTTCTTTTCTTATCTCCACAGGAAAATACTCATCTTCAAAGAAATTGAGGGACCCTGAATATTTAATTACTGATGGATGGACACATTTTGTAAGTATTAATTTTTATATATAATATAATATAAAATTATATTATATTAAATATAATTTAATTTAATTTATATATTAAATATAAATTATATTATATATATAATATAAAAATTAATTTAATATATGTCTTATTAAACATTTCTTTATAAATAATAGAGCTGGTTTTGAAGTTGGACTCTGGCTCAGTCCCTCTCCAATTCCAAGCCTGTTAGTAAGAGAAAAACCCAGAGTTTCTGGAGTTTCTGTCTCATGTCAGGAGCCATGATATGGGACAGAAAGAAATATGAGTTTAGAAAACATCTTTGCTTTTCTTCATATCTATCATACTTTTCATTGAATATATCTATCATGTCTTTCATTGAATATATATATATGTCTATATATGTCTATATGATTAATGTTTAAGTTTTTCATAACGAACAATGAGTTTTTCCTGAAGTGACATTTGAAGTTTCCAGGAAGAAGATGGGGCCCCACAACAACAACTCTACCTGGTTGATATGACGTCATGATACTGATAGCGCTACTACAAGACCTGTTTTGGATACCAGCTGCACAAGACGATCCCAACTTGGCTAGCTGAAATGGTGCACATCTGTACAACATTCTGGCCAGACCTCCACAAAATACTCAGAGACTATTTGCAATTTTAAACGACATTGATCTTGAAATTTAACCATCATTTTACTTTCACAGGATCCCCCAGAAAGAACGTCGCCCCCATGACAGCTGGAAGTAATTCTAGAGGACGACGTCCCCTCTCCCAGTAAAGTTTACCCCTGGGTTTAGGGACATCATTTAGGGGTTGGGAGGTTGGGGGAGGAATTTTATAAGCTCAGGGATCATTTTGAAAAAAAAAAAAAGAGGGAATGATGGGATAATAGATTTATAATTGTGAGTTACTGCTTTTAGACAAATATATTGGTATCAATTCTTGTATATTGAAACAAAGTTAAATTATATTGACTATTGTGTGCATGCATGTTTCTATGTCTGTTTAAAACATTTTTATGTATTGACACATATTGTATTGATATATATATTGTATATATTTACCATATTGCAATGTACATTTCTACCTCTGATTAAGATACTTATATAATGTTTGTGTATTGATATATATTTGCCATATTGCAATGTATATTTGTACAGTGTTTATATTTGGAGGTCATTATCCTCATTTGTTACACAGTTGTTTATTGTCTTAGTCTTTAAGTTAGATAGATATTGAGAATTATATAGATAAATAGTCATCTAAGTTTGTCATTTATAATCAGACTAATCAGGTTCATTAGATATATAGAGATTATACTCAGTATAGATAGATAATCTTCAACCTCTTCAAAGAGCTGTAGAAAATGGCCTTTAATCTAACTCAGAGTTTCGTGATAGTGAGACACAATTGCTCCTGGCAACACCGCTCTATTCCCGAGAGAATTTTGAGCACCAAAGACACTCCACCTGGAGCCTTTCTATTTGGCAGAACTGGCCTTTGGGCAAAGAAATGCCCATACCGCAACCACTGACACAGATACAGAGCATGCATCAATGGATAAAACAGGGCTGTCATATCCTGCCAAGACAGGGTAAGATAGTTTTGAAAAGTTCCTTGCCTTTAATAATGGTATGTCAGTTATGTTAGGCCTTAGCCAAAATTGGTTGACTCAACATTGCAAACGAGACTTTGGGTGATTGCCCAGGTAGTCAGTTGTCTCTGTCAATTGTTGCACATTTTGGATATATCTCGTTTGTTGAGTAGTGTTTATTCCCTTCTCAGATCTTTGACTGAGTTGAAGATTATATAATTGTAGTTACTCTTTACATTATTTGGACTCCTTGAGATAGAATGTTTAGCAAAGCTTTTGTTCTCAATATTGTTTGTTATATTTATTATTTGTTGTTATTGTATGTAGTTGTATTTGGTTTAGTTCTGTCTTATTTAGACAAAAAAGGGGAGATGTAGGGATAAGTCCCGCCCCTTAGGGGGCGTGTTCGCCTCGGGCTAATGTCTGCCTATAAATTTGGCGAGCATGCTCCAAGCTTCTTCTTCTGCTTTCCTGGTCTCCGCGGGAACGGTGGTTCTGTAAGTCTATTTCTACATTAAAAATATATATATATTTACAATCTGTCTGCATTCGTTTACGCCGCTACACTGGTCCTGAAGCCATTCAGTCTCAAAGAAACACACAGAGGCTTATATCAATTATAAACTGTTCAGCCTGTTAGCTCAGGCTTATTATTAACTAGCTCTTACAACTTAAATTAACCCATAATTCTTGTCTATGTTTAGCGACGAGGCTTGGTACCTGTTCTCAGTAAGGCATTCTTGTCTCGCTTCCTCTGCGTCTGGCTGGTGACTGCATCTCTGCCTTTCCTCTTCCCAGTATTCTTTTAGTCTGGTTGTCCTGCCTATACTCCCTGCCTGACTATTAGCCAGTCAGCATTTTATTAAACCAATATGAGTAACAAATCTTTATAGTGTACAAGAGCATTATCCCACAGCAATGACTCAGTGGTCAAGAAAGCATACTGCTCTTGCAGGAGACCCAAGGTTGCCAGCACCCAAACCACCTGCCTATAACTCCTGCTGAAGGGGATCTGACAACCTTTTCTGGCTTCCATGAGCACTTCCACTCACATGCATATACGTGCGTGCGCGCGCACACACACACACACACACACACACACACACTTAAAAATAAATAGTCAAGACAGTATTATATCCATGAATACTCAGCACCCCCACAGAATCCAGGGCTGGACCTGTGTTCCAAAAGGATCCAGCAGAGACTGGGATGAAGCTGAATCAGCAAGTGGAAGGTGTAACTTGGTGCAGGAGGATTCTTCTTAAGATCTTTGTTCTTACAAATCTGATCCACAGGGCTGGAGAGATGGCTCAGCATTTAGAGCACTGGCTGCTCTTGCAGAAGGGCCCAGATTTGGTTCCCAGCACCCACACGGTGGATCACTACCGTTTGTGACCCCACCTACAGGGGACTTGATGCCCCCTTTTGGCCTCCGTGGGTACTGCATGCCCAAGTTGCACATAAACTCATGCAGTCACATATACACTCAAAGCTGATCCACTTATCTTGTGTTTGCTTTATGAGGAGGTACATTTGTGGGCCAGGCTGGTGTTTCTCCTCTATTGGCACTTCCTCTTCATCAGTGACTCAGGCCTTGCCTTCTTCCTGCAGGGAGTGGCCTTTACAGCCATTCCCCACGACTCTGGCAGGTCTTCCTCTGTATTCCCACGTCACTCTGCCTTTCATCAAAGTGGCTCTTCCCTGGTTGAAACACCACAGTCACGTCTCTCCTCACTACTCAGCTCCTAGAGAAGTTACCATTTTCAAAGTCAAGCAGATGCGTTAGCCTTTCTGAGCCTTAGTTTCTTCATCTAAAAGGTGGAGGTAATAAGAAGCCTTGGAAATGGTGGTGTTAGAATAAACGAAGACAGGTTATAGCTTGAAAGCTGGGTTACAGTGCTCAGTGAATACAATTGCTAAGTTTGTGCTTGCATCTTCTCTTCCTCCTTCATCATCATCATCAAGTCAAAATGCATGCTCCTGGCTTAGTATGTACTCAAGGGAAAATGTGCATGGGCATGTATGCTCAGAGAAAGAATATATCTCAAGAGAACATACAGCACACATACACACACACACACACACACACACACAAAACTAATGAATGATTGGAAATAATGGCACATACTTATAATCCTAGCACTTAGGATGTAGGCCAAAAAGATCACAAGTTCAAGGCCACTCTTAGCTACATAGCAAGTATGAGGGCAGCCTGTGCTACATGGAACTTGTCTGAAAAAAAAAACAAAATTTTAAAATAAAAAAATAAATAAATGACAATAGCAAAATTCTTTATGAAAGCAGCACAATAATGCAGAATGACATGGTGGAGCTGGCGAGGTATTTAACAACCTCGGTGTTCTACAAGGGGTCTACAAACAGTTGGTGCATTGATTGCAGAAGAGCGAAAACATCCTTTACAATAAAGCAGAGAGGGGCAGGAGGGTCTGCAGTGGTCTGTCAGAGTGGGAGGAGTCCATTACAAGGGGGAACAGGGGGAAGGGTTCAGGTAGATGTTTCAATACTCAGACCCACTTTTTTTAGAACATGTGAACATGGATACTATTCCCTTTAGGAGATGAAATTTCATTTGTTTGAGAATCTGTGGTCCAAAGAGCCTGTTTTCTTTTCTCTCCCTTTCTTTCCTCTGTTTTCTTCTTTGCCGGAGAATGGGAGGCGGCTCTACAGTGAAGCCCACACATCTGCAGACGTTTTCTTTGTGAACCAGTTCTCTATGACAACCATGGCATGCGTTCTGGGGTAGGAGACAGCTGAGTAAGGAGTTAATCAAACCCTTTTTGCCTATTCTCACCGTCTGAAAAGGGGTCTTTACACAGAACGCTCCTAAATGAGCAGTGGATGAATATTCATAGATAAATTTCCCCACTGACAAGCTGGAAGGACACCACTCTCAGAACATTTGCTGCTTCCCGGGAGAGTGGAGTGGCTTCGGTCTTTGTGCTTTATTATAGAGGGAAATGAATCAGCCTCCAGCGCTGAAGAAACAGAACGTTCTCTGTCTGTGATAACCTTGTCAAAGTTCAAGGAGTGTTGGAGAAGAGTATGAGGATTTCTCATGTCCAGCTTGTCTGTGGTGTGTGGAAAAGGCTGGTGTGTATATCATCATGAGCCACCAGATACCCTCTCTGACCTGTGTGACTCAGTTTCTCATAACCTACTTTTCACTCTTTCTCTTGCTAGAACCACAGTCTGCAGTGTTCTAACCAGATAATGTCTCTCAATACCAGCAATTTCAATATTTGAAGGCCAGCTTCATGATGTAGTATGTCCTTCTGTATATGTGTTGCTTTTATTGGTTAATGAGTAAAGATGCTTCAGCCTATGGTAGGGCAGAATATAGCCAGGCTGGAAGGATATATAGAGAGAGTAGGTGGAGTCAGGGAGATGCCACATAGCTGCTGAAGGAGGCAGATGCCATGTAGCTGCCTAAGAAGCAAGAGGTAACAAACCATGAGCCTCGTGGTAAAATATAAAATAATAGAAATGGGTTAATTTAAGATATGAGCTATCTAGAAATATGCCTATGCTATTGGCCAAACAATGTTGTAATTAATATAGTTTCTATGTGATTATTTGGGTCTGGGCATCCAGGAACGAAAGAGTAGCCTCTGGTTACAGCTTAGAGCTTTTGAAGGGCTTCCATCCACATCATCTGTTTCCCTGTAAGGAAGGCAGGGTGGAGATGGCAGGACCCACTGCATGCTGGCAGGGTGTGTGTTTGTTTGTCAGTGGTAAGAAACAGCAGAGATGAGATAATGATGGGAGGGTTAGACTTTTCTATAGGTACTTTTCATATCACTTGCGTTTTAAACCATGTTCATGAATTAAATGCTTCAATTCAATTCTATCAGCTTGTCCCTGCCAATCAACCAGGATGTGCTGACATTTCTACCACAGGGGCTTGCAAGAAATGTATGCTTTTGACTAGGATCCACTGTCCATCCAAAAGAACTGTGTCACCCTAGATGGAGATATGAGGGACAGTGAGGGACTGCCCTGGGACTAGACAGTGCAGGGTGATTGCTTAGCAGATGGAGAAGCAGTCCAGTGTCTTTTCTGAGACCTTTGGAATCCGTGAAAATCAGGGTCCCTTTCTTTGTAGTGCAGGTAATTTCCCAGGCCATTGCTGCAATGCCCTGGCAGGCCCCGGTCCCATGGAACTGAAACAAGCTGTTCTAAGAATAGGGGCACACTCTACTGCTGAACTTAACCTCCCCTGGTATGAGGCCTGGAGTGACCTGGCTTCTAGGAGTAAGATCTTGGCACCAACTGCTCAACCCCATTATCGGTATTTGTGGAGCCCTTAAACCACCCAAGGGCATCGAGCCATCTCCACTCAACAGCTGTCCGGTAGCTCAGGCTCTGTTAAAAGAAGTTAAACAGCTTCTGGCACCTCATCACCCTTTTCTTACAGCTTCCTCCTTTCCGAGATATGTCTCCCTTTGATATTTATATAGTCAGCTCAAGAATTGTTCAGGTTTTTTTTTTTTTTTTATTTCATGGGACATAATAAAAATGGGCCAGGCATCCAGCAGCCAAGCTGGCAAGAAGGCCTGATTGTCACTGCTTCCTGTGCTTCACTCCACTTCAGTGCTAGAATGATAGTTTTTTACAATTTCCCTGGAGCAGTGGTTTTCAGCCTTCCTAATGCTGCAACCCTTTCATTGCTCATGTTGAGGTGACCCTTGCAACCGTAAGATTATTTTTAATACTATTTTACAACTGCAATTTTGCTACTATTGTGAATTGTAATGGAGATACCAGTCTTTTCTGATGGTCCTAGGTGACTGTAGTTTGACGTGTTCGGTCCTGACATTCAGCTCCCAAATAACCACATGGAGTAAATCTATAAATTATGAAAGCCCAGCCAATAGCTTATGCTTGTTTTTAGGTAGTTCTTATAACTTAAATTAACCAATTTCTATTAATTTACTTTCTGCCTCATGACTTTATTACCTTTATTCTATCCTGCCTATACTGTTCCCTCTGAGTCCTGGCATCTCCACGTCAGTAGCCTTCTTCTCAGCATCTTCTCTGCCCCCCCCACCACACAAATCCTGCCTAGCTATTGGCCATTCAATCTTTTATTAAACCAATCCTGAGTGGCACATCTTCAGTGTACAAAAAGATTATTCCACAATCTCTTTGCCCCCTTTTGTCCAAATAAAAAAAGAAAGGGCTTAACTCTATCTAACACAGGAAAACTCTATGTAATAAGAATGTATAAAGACTCATTACACATGGCCCCAATGTCTGGGAATGTATTTCCACAAAAGACCCGAGGAAGCTTTAAAGCAAAGCATTCCAAATACACAAAAAAATGAAGCCAAACGTGGTGTCCTAATACTTTGGTATCTTGTGGTACAGAGATACGTACCTGGTACGCATCATGTGGTACCTAGTCATAACCTGCGATCTTGAGTCACCCATTAGCCATCATCAGCTAAGTTGCAAGGTGCTTTAAGATTTTGCTCATGCAGACAAAAAAGGTTACAGATACACAGAAAAGCAAGTTCAGATGGGAAAAACTGTAAACATGTTACAGCGTGTTTAACAATGTGCGTAGGCTTAAGAAGAAAAAAAAGAAAACCGGTATAAACAGTCATAAAATAAATAAATAAGTGAACGAATGATAAAGTCTTCAAAGAAAGAGTAAAGTAAAAAAAGGAAGAGATTAAGCCGTGTAGATGGGAAATAAACAGGGAGTCTGGATCCTGTATTTTATTGTGTTGTCTTTAAATTTTTTGATTGCTGATAAGCAAACAATAGTTGCTGAGAGACGTTAGAGTATAGCAACTACTAAATTAAATCAACTTATATATTTTAAAAATGTCTTGACTTCAAAATGGAAATAAAAATCTGTTGCATCAGAGAAGAAGTTATACTTTCATTTCCACAGAAAATAAAAAACAGTGAATCTTTCAAGATTAAAGAGGATCAGGTTTGGTTAGGGGAGCCCCTCTGAAAATCCTGGCTATAGACATAAAGCAATAAACCTAAAAATAAAAAAACCCTACAAGACAGGTGATGCTCAAACATAAAACAAAAAAATCATCTTTGGTTGGGTTGTGTACAACACATAGTCTGAACTTGTATTAACAGAGATGTGTATGTTACCATTGAAAGTTTGTGTGTTTTCAGAGCAAGGGGACCAGATACCAATGAAAATGTGTGACCCAGTGATTGTTAGGAACCAATTTCCTCCTAAAATCATTACAGGAACCATCACCCTGGGGAGTCTGCAGAGAACCCCACACCCTTAATTGTGTTAGCAATAGTTCTATTGACAGAGCCTACCCCACACCCAAATTGGCTGTTAATGAGGGCTATCTGTTAGCGGAACCCACCCCACATTCCAAACTATCTAGGGATCTAGGTGTGTCAACTCGCGACTTCCTGGCCTACAGTGACCTGACTGAAGACAACCTCCTGCCTACGTGACCAACTCGGACCATGTGACCAACGTGAACCACGCGGCAAGAGCCCAGGCCCCTGTGCCCATCCCCCAACTCTTTACCCTATAAAAGTTGTACCCCATCTCTAATAAACGGAGGCTTTGACAAGAATTCTCGCTTAGCCTCCTTCCGCTTTCCTAGCCCATTATCTTCCAGGTAGTGCCTCTCCGTGACCCTGGAATACCTGATTGCAGGGTGGGTTACAACCCCTAGACTGAGTAGCCCACCCAAAGGCAATTGACAAGTGATCCAGCCTTTCAGAGTACCTCTGTTACAGTTCCCTCAGAATTCTGCATTCAGTACAGTTTTAAGGCTGCTGCTGAGATTATCCAGTCTCACAGACTCAGAAAAGACTTCAGATAAGCCTTGCATTATCCCATCACAGTGAAACTGGACAAGAGTTAACTCTCCCAGGACTTGATCATTTCCCCAATTTTCTTAATGTTCCCTAAAGATATCAGTGCCCCCATGTAACATGAGGGCCTGCTTGTTGGGGTTTCTGTTCTTCCTAGTTCCCACAGCTGGTAACCCCCAAAGAAATTACACAGAGGTCTACATAACTTATAAACTGATTGGCCCATTAACTCAGGCTTCGTATTAGCTCTTATAACGTATACCAGCCCATTATTCTAGTATATGTTAGCCATATGGCTTGGTACCTTTTTCAGCAGGGCAGGTCATATCCTGCTTCTTTGGTGGTCTGGGCAAGACTGCGAAAGATGATCTTCCTTCTTCCCAGAATACTCCTGTTCTCATTGCCCCACCTCTACTTCCTGTCTGGTTTTCCCACCTATACTTTCTGCCTGGCTACCGGCCAAGAAACATTTATTTAAAATGTAATTGACAGAATACAGAATTGTTCTGTACCACCCCCAGACAACAGAAAGCAGTCAAGAAAACACGATGCCCACATTCCCAAGAGTTGGGTGGATAGTTTTTGGTCATTTGATGGGTTATAGATGTTTATTGTCATTTAGAGGGGTTGGTTACAAGTTGTTATTGGTCATGGTCAGGAAAAAAGCTAAACAACAGAGTTGGATTCAAGAATCTCTTTCTGAAGGAATAAAAAGGGGGTATAGTATAGAAATAATGAGATAAAAGGGTGGATTGTTGAATCTACCTTTGAACAACTACTAGTCTCAAGTATTTTACATTGACATGGACTTTGGTATATTGATGCAAATTTAAAGTTATTTTTGTTAGGCCAAGTGTATATTTCTACTCTCATTTGGGGTATTGTGCTTATCAGCTCATTTAAAAATGTAATATATAATTAAGAAATGCAGGTTAGTAGTTAGTCACCTGTAACAATCAAACTTAGTCATATTAAGTATATTTTCAAGATCAAACAGAGATATATTTTAGACAGATATATGGTCTTTAAAAGCTTCAAAAACCTACAGAATATGGCATTTAGGATGTTTCACAACCTGAGGATTTTTATGACAGCACCAACCTACTTTATAGAAAGATGATGGAGGGGCTGGAGAGATGGCTCAGAGGTTAAGAGCATCGCCTGCTCTTCCAAAGGTCCTGAGTTCAATTCCCAGCAACCACATGGTGGCTCACAACCATCTGTAATGAGGTCTGGTGCCCTCTTCTGGCTTTCAGGCATACATGCAGACAGAATATTGTATACATAATAAATAAATATTTAAAAAAAAAAAGAAAAAGAAAGATGATGGACACTGGGGAGCCTCTGTATGGAGTTTGCTTTCAATGTGGCAAAACTAGCCATTTTGGAAAGAAATTGCCCTTGCCTCAACTGCTGATGGGATGCTGTTCAAACTAGACAAGTAGGACAAAAAAGAAAGTGACTGCTAAACATTGCCAAGACAAAGTAGAACAGTCCTTCAAAATTCTTGCTTCATAAAAGAATCTTCCAGATATTCTAGGCCTGTAGGCTGAAGATTGGATGCCCCAATGTTGCAAAGGAATCTTGGGGGTGATTGTCCAGGCAGTCAGATGTCTCTGTCATTTCTAGTTTTGGAAGTAGCTTGTTCTGTGCTTTGTTTACCCAGGTAATAGTTTATCTTTCTGGAGTCTTTGATTGAATTGAAGACCGGGTAAACAAAGTACATGTTGTCACCAGCAGCAGACTGAAACATTCTTTCTAGAACTCTCTACTCAGATGAAGCAGGTATCCTTGGCTTAAAACACTATAGACATGAATTTCAGGATGAGTACAAGTGAGGCATACTTGGGGTTTATGAAAATTATTTGTGAGGTATTTTCATAAATGTGTCATTATAAAGAAAATTATTTTAATTAGATTAAACATGGGCATTGATAGAGAAAGTACAGTACTTACTCAAGTGTGGGTAAGAGGTTCTCAAAAGAACCCATTTAAGGCCAATAGATTTTAATACATTAAAATTTTGGTGGCTTCTAGAGCCACATTGTTCCAAGGGATGAAGTCCATGTGTTTTGGTATACTTATTCTTATCCAAGAAATTTCCTTTTGGGACATAAAACCATATAATTTCTGAGATGCATTTTATAGGCTTCTAGATTGATAAGATTAGTAGGATCAAAGGGTCAAAGGAATCCTTATTGCAGTAGGTACACCTAAGTCACAAGGAAGTCAAGTTACACTCTGACGTTAAACATCGTTCATAATCTTGTTTGTGAGATTCTCATAAAGTTTCAGGCTTGCAGATGAGAAAGGGATAAGGTTAAATTCAAAAGACACATGACTTTAGATTTAAGCATGGATCCTTGCTATTTTAACACGCATTCCTGAAATACCTCCTTAAAAAGAATACTGGGGCTGGAGCAATGACTCGGTGGATAAAGACATTGCTGATGACCTGAACTGGATCCCTAGGACTCATTTAGTGGAAGATAAGAATCTACCCCTGTAGGTTGTCCTCTGCCCTCTTTTCCTGTGATGTGGCATCCACATAGATGCACACACAGAGATGCACCAATGTAATTCGAATAAAAAATATACTGAATATTCATTGCATATTTGTGCCATTTTTTGGGTAATCTGTGTCCAAATTCTTCACTTTCAAATAGGCAAGAGAGTTATCACCCAGATTTCCAGCGGAGGGACTTCTCATCCCTCCCTTGGTTTTCCCTGGCTGTCTATCATGCTTCAGACCCTTTTCCTTGGTGTCATAGAATCTTGCAAAAAGCGAGAGTTTCCTGAGAATGTGATCTCATTTGGCTAGTCTGGTTTTGACATGTTTCTTTGTTTTCTCTCTTTGTCTAGATGAAAGAAACTCTGAATCAGAAGTCTAGGCTGTTACTCAAACCCAACCATGGAAGGTCTGTGGTTGATTCCCTCCAGTCTGTGAGCATGAGTGTCTTGTCAGTGGAAGAGGTGTTACACCTCTCTTTTATCTATCTGAAATAACGTTGTGTAAAGAAGTGAACTGGAATTTCACAACTGTTTTCTTCTCTCTATCTTCTTGCCAAATTCACTTTTTCCGTGATGTCATAAAGCCCCTGAAAATGCCTTGTGTAAAAATCCTCCAAGTTCATATCTAAGGAACTCATTGTTTCCAAGGGAAAGAAGCTAAAACATACATTGATGAACACTAGTGAGAAGGCACACACATTGTGATGCCATGGAGGAGAAGGTTATATGATAGGGCATTAAATACCTGTGCCAACGGTTGTGGAGGGGGGTGTGTGGGAGTAGGATCTGGAAGGCATGCTCTTAGCATGGGGTGTTGAAAGCTGAGGGACCAAAGCCATGGGAGCAAGAGACACTGTCAGTGCAAGGGGACAAGCTGAGTTGAGGCCCCACAATGGTTAATCTTAACTTAAATGTCAACTTGATTACATTTATAATCACCATAGAAAAAAACCTCTGGATACATTTGTGAGGGGGTTTCTAGATTAGATTAATTGCAGTGGGGGAGAGCCAACTCCATCCCAAATCTGCCATTTTATGTCAAAAGGAGAAAGCAAGCCAAGCGCCAGCATTCATTTCTCTCTCTCTCTCTCTCTCTCTCTCTCTCTCTCTCTCTCTCTCCTGAATGTGATGTAGCGTGATCAACTTTCACATTCTTGATGCCCATGGACTATAACTTCAAATCCTAAGTGAAAGTAAGTCCTGCCTTGAGTTGCATTTACCAGGTACTTTGTTACAACAACAAGAAAAGTAAGGAAGGGAGGAGTAGCAATGGCTTTCCATGTGGAAGGAAACAAATGACATTTGCCTAAATATTGAGAACCCTCCTGGAGCAGCTGCTGGCCCTTAGCACAGAATACGATGTCTGGGCTAGCAGGGTTTGAGAGGTATGGTGAGGTGGGGAGGAAAAAAATCAGAATCAGGACATCCCAGTGAAGAGAGTGGGACTCTCGGAAGGAGAATCTCAGTGGTGAGTGCCTCTCTCAGGGAAGCTAATCCATCACCTATTATTGTCATCACTGCCCCAGATAACTGTGTAGGAGCAGGTTCTTTGTCGGGGTCTGTCTCAGCCTACCCATTCTCCATCTCCAGTGTCACTGACCTCACATACATAGTCCCTGGGATGGACCTCAGTCTGTCCACGTTCACACTAGGCAGAGACACGCACTGGGTGTGGGCTGCCTGAGTCAATGTGGAAGGCGGAGGCACACAGGAATGAAATAATTGGCCTTTAGTTCTTGTGATGTCTACTGTACAGCTTGTAGTTCCTCATGATCATACATCTGCATGAACATAAATGCGCCTAGGGAAAAAAGTGTTATAGTGTTATATAAATTTCTAGTCACAAATAGACTATGAAGATAGTTTTGAGCAGGAAAGCTCTGGCTTGCTCAGGGGTTGTGGCTCTTTACCAGGTGAGAGCATCCTATCCCTTATTAATATTAAAAACAAAATGGGAAGCCTACACTTTATCCTACCTACCTTGCTACTACTGAGATAAACACCATGGCCAAGAGGGAACTTGGGGGAGGAAATAATTTATTTCACCTACAGCTCATAGTCCATCATCAAGGGAAATCAGGGCAGGAAGCTGAGGGCAGGAACTGAAGTTGAAGACAAGGAACAATGATGCCTGCTGGTTTTTCTTCATGGTTTGCGGCTGCTTTCTTATACCATCTAGGACCATCTGCCCAGGGATGGCATCACACACAGTTGCTTGGACTCTCCCCACATCAATCCTTTTTCTTTCTTTCTTTCTTTCTTTCTTTCTCTTTCTTTCTTAAGATTTCTGCCTCCTCCCCGCCACCGCCTCCCATTTCCCTCCCCCTCCCCCAATCAAGTCCCCTTCCCTAGTCAGCCCCAAGAGCAATCAGGGTTCCCTGCCCTGTAGGAAGTCCAAGGACCACCCACCTCCATCCAGATCTAGTAAGGTGAGCATCCAAACTGCCTAGGCTCCCACACAGCCAGTACGTGCAGTAGGATCAGAAACCCATTGCCATTGTTCTTGAGTTCTCAGTCCCACATCAATCCTTAATCAAGGAAATTCCCACAGATGTGTCCATAGGCCAACCAGACAGAAGTATTTAATCAGCTGAGTTTCTTCTGCCCAGGTTATCATAGTTTGTGTCTAAAAGATTAGTGGCCTGAAGGTCTCAGGTGGACTGAGGAGGTCTGGGCAGGAAAGTTGACTTGGCTGATCATACCCATAGAAACTTCCAGTAAGGAGATCCACACATTCAACCCTCTGACTTTTTCACCAAAGTTCCCCCTTTTCCACCCTATAAAACCCAAGGCTCCATGCCACATGTACAGTCTCTACTTTTGCAGCCCTGAAGTAATTTTTTAACTATTATTTTTATAATTATTTTAAACTATTCTGCTTCCGGGTATAGACAGAAGTTTCTGTGTCCTCCCCCAATACCCCGTCACACTCATACCCTTCCTCGGTCCCACAGCCATTCAGTCCCAAATAAATGCATAGAGCACAGAGGCCTCTATTAATTATAAACTGTTTGGCCTATTGTTCAGGCTTATTACTAACTACCTCATATGACTTAAGTAACCCATAATTCTTATCTATATTTAACCATGTGACTTGCTACCTTTTCTCAGGAAGGCAATTTTATCTTGCTTCCTCTGCTTCTGGATGATGACTGTATCTCTGCCTTTCCTCTTCCCAGAATTCTCCTTGTCTGGTTGTCCCACCTGTACTTCCTGCCAGACTACTGGCCAATCAGCATTTAAACCAACATAAGTGTCAAATCTTTACAGTGTACAGAGCCTTATCCCACAGCACCTGGGGATGCCTGTCTGCTTTTATTTTCACATTGCCTCCATCAGTCCTCATGTAACGTGTCGCTGATAAGACAAATAACAGCACATGCCTGATGCATCAACAGTCTAGAAGAAAAACATAGTCACATGTTAATGTATGTTTGCTCACAGTCTCTAAAGACTTTACTCAGATGTTGTAGGTCCATATTTCATACAAGATATTTACAGCCAGGTTCTCTGGCCAAGCTTAGTTTCCAAGGACAGCTGCAATCCTTCCAGACAAGCTGTAGCCACCTAACAAAGGCTCAGGATGTATTGCTCCTTCTCTTTTGTTAATATGTAGATCTCCTGGGGAGAGGTGTGAATTCCAAGCTGGTGACTAAGTTGCAGGTGTTTTGGTATTCCTGCGTCCTGGAAAGAGAATATTAATGAGTTTCCACCTTGGTTTACCTGGGGGATAAAAGGTGTTTGAATAATAAAGGCAGGTAGGTTTTTAGAAATGAATGAAGCCTGAGATGCCCTTCAGATATTGCTGTGTGAACTGTGTCTCCTCATTTCCCAAGCCTCTGTACCAGTCCAGTTAGGAAAAGTAGTTTTTATGTTGGGGCTTCAGACCCCTACAGGATGTGAGTGACTGTGAAATCTGTTTACAGTAAAACCCGAGGAATTTGTTGACACATTAGTTGGATTTGTTTCTCTTGAAGAACGGCTTCATTTCACTTTATATCTTAGTTCAGAACCAGCCCAGCAATTTACACTTTGTATTCCTCATTGACTGTTTCTGCTATGTTACAGGACCAAGGTGAGTTCATTTATAGGGCCATACTCTCTTGTGGAAAGTAAGTAGTTCCCTTTATCGTCTGGGAGATTCTTTGGCATCTCTATATATATATCTGTCTTGTTTACTCTCCAAAAGGCTCCAGGAACTTTGATGCTTTGTTTGAGAGACCTTTAGAACCAGAAGTTCTACATTCCCCTCAGTTTCTTGATCTTAGGGCCTTTAGGCCATGCCCAAGTGTGGCCGCTGTTTATTCTGAGGGTGTCCTACCCCACACCCCATTGAGGCAAGATGACAACACTTGCTTTCAGGAATTCAGCTTTAATCTGTTCTCTAAGGAGAGTGAGGAAGAACGCTTGTTTTTGTTTAGGGTATTGATTTGCTTGCTGTTAAATAGAGGGAAGAAATGAAGTTTGCAGGCAGAATTGGTCTGGGCATTCCTTATCCACCTGGGAGACAGAGGTCAGTCCCTGGGGAGTGGGAGGATGCTCCTCAGCATATCATTGGATGAGCCCTGACTGGCAGAGTGAGTACAAAGGGAGTGATGGTTCTCAAAGGCTTAGGTTGGAGGTTCTAGGCCCCAGTGCTTCATTGAGGAATAATGGAGTCACTTAAATAGTATGGGAAAGACTGGTGGCCCATCAGAGAAACTATCTAAAACCTTAAGATCTTTAAAGTTAAGTTAGGTTTTTGTTACAGTGACAGACAATCAATCACATAAGTGGAAGAAAGGTTTGTTCTGCCTACAGTTTGAGAGCTTTCAGCCTATATAGTTGCTTGGTCATGCTGCTCTGAGCCTGTGGTAGCTCAGGACATTGTGGTTAGAGAATGGAACAGAACAACTGCTGGGGCAGTCAGGAAGCAAAAAGAGAAAACAGAGCACAAGGGAGGCTCCCAGCCCTCCAGAGCACACCCAACATGGGTCTTGTCTAATTGTCTAAACGCCACAGTAGAATGAAATTCCTTCAAGACAGCAGTCTAGGAACTTTACTTGAGTTTCTTGATGTGGGATGTCCTTGTATACCAGACACTATGGGTCTGTAGGCTGAAGATAGATGTCCCAATGTTACAGAAGATCTTTGGATGACTGTCCAGGCAGCAAGATGTCTCTTTCAATTCTAGAACTTTGGATAAAGCACTTCCTTTTTACTTAGGTAGCATTATATCCTTCTGGAGTCTTTGAAGAATTGACGACAGACAGTTGTAGTTATAATTTTTCTTAGTTATGATAAAAGATAAATTAAATATGAAACTTTAGACTCACAAAGATAGATAAAAAGTATTTTCCTTCATTTACCAAATATAAATGGACTAAATATTATAACTGTAACTCTTGCTTGATAACGGTTTTGTATATGTAATTTTATTATGTTAAAGTTAAAATTTTTCTTTTTAATTAGACAGAAAAGCAGATATGATGTGGGATGTCCTTCTGTATATGTGTTGCATTTATTGGTTAATGAATAAAGCTGTTTTGGCCTATGGCAGAAAAAATATAGCCAGTCTGAGAAGGACAAGCCAGAACCTTACTGGTAGGCCACAGCCTCATGGTGATACACAGATTAATAGAAATGGGTTAATTTAATATGTAAAAGTTACTTAATAAGAAGCCTGAGCTAATAGGCCAAAGAGTGTTGTAATTAATACAGTTTTTGTGTCATTTTTCAGGTCTGGGCAGCCAGGAGACCAATGAGCAGTCTCCATTTATAGTTTCTAGTCTGTAGAATCTGCAGACACAAGACCCAAAGATCAGCTCTTACCTGACATGTTAGCCTGTGAGGTTCTGCCAATGCCCTACAGATTTTTGAATTGCCAGTTCTCATAATGACAAAACCCAGTTCCCTAAAAATCTCCCGTCTTGTGTTTGTATGTGCACACATATATGTATGCATAGGAACTATATCCACGTCTTTGTCCAGCCTATTATTTCTGTTTCTTTGAAAACCTCCTTTATACTCCTTAAAGTTTCCAGCAGGGCTTGAGAAACCCATGCACACCGGAAGCTTTCGTAGGCATGAGACCATGAGGCAGAACTGAGCGGGTGAATTAGGCCTGCGGCAACAAGGGTGGAATAGGTTCCTGAGAAAGGAGTGATTGCTACTCAACCCTCTGTAAGTGCAGCCCGGAGAGAGAGAGAGAGAATCTGGTTTATCAGAAAATGTGGCATTGCATCAAATGAAGTCCAAACCTAATTACCACGGAAAATCGCTGTAGGCAGCGTGTCCTAGTTGCCTTGTTGTTGCAGTGATAAGAACTATCACCAACACCAGCTAGGGTTTATTTCATCTTATGACTCCCAGGTGGGGACGTCAGGGCAGGAATTCAAGGGAAGAAAGAACCTAGAATAAGGAAGGAAGCAAAGTTCCTGGAGGAACACTGCTTCCTCGCTTGTCCCCAATGCTTTGCTTAGCCACCTGCTCAGGTGTGGCACCGCCCGAGTAGGCTGGGTCCTCTCCCATCAATCAGTAAACAAGAAAAATGCCCTACAGGCCAGTCTGGTGGAAACATTTTCCTAACTGAGAGTCCTCTTCTCAGACAGCTCTAACTTGCATTATGTTGACAAACAAACAAACCTACAGAAACAGTAAAAAAACTAAAACAACAACAACAACAAAATAAAACCAACCAGGCAAACAGGTTTCACAGAGGACACAGGTCTTAAAAGCATTGCCCTGGAAGTCCAGTCTTCAGCAATGTGTAGGAAAAGCTGGTTTCATGGACACGGGACCTCTCTACACCCAAGGATCATCCTACAGAGAAAGGAAAGGATAGCTCATGAGCCTGAATCCCTCTGAAAGGAAGAATAGTTTTACTCGTTCTTCCTCTGGTTCTTCACTAGGCCTTTGTTTTTTATTTCATCACAATATGTTTCTTTGTTTAAATCCTAAGGTGAAAGGGGAGATGGAGAAGTTTCCATTTTTCCTTGGCTTCATTTATGTCTCCCTTTGAATCCTGTCAGGTCCATTTTTAGAAGCCGGGAACTAAAGGTGCTTTATGAAGACAAGGTAACTTCCTGAACCTTCTACCCAGGCTATTTCTGTCTCGCTACTTTCAAAGGGCTCACAAGCCGAGGCAAGAAGGAACAAATAACAAAGGTGAAAAGAAAGCCCTGCTATGTGGGAGGCAGGCTTGCAAAGAACATGTGATTTAGGTGGCAGGAGGTATGGATGTGAATCGCGAAATTATATAGCTTCCCTCCCACCCCTAGGAAAAGGGGTTCAGTAAAACAGACGGGCCTGTCATTGCAAGTGGCGTAACTGCTGCTTAATTGTTGAACCACAGAGAGGGCAATGATTTTGACTTTTGTTTCCTTTCAAAAGCAGCTAATTTCTGAGCATATATTTTCCCCAGCTTCCCAGTGCATTCCATGTTATAGAAAACTTGATGATTCATGTAATTGAGCAAAATATGTGTTATTATATAAGAGGGTAGAAATGATTAAACTATCACTCGGGTGCCTCTCATTTCTGATCCATTATGCAAGATGTAATAGATACTGAGGTTTTCATTCTCTTAATAGTGAAAGCTTTCCTTTGGCTGAAATGGTTGCAGGTAAATCGTTTGGATTAAGAACTCAGCACCAAAATGATAGCGCCCTAATTCTGGAAGCTTTGTCTGGAGGATGCTGAGCGCCAGATGGTACTAGGAGCACCAATGCGAGAATATAATTTCTAATAGGGCAAGCGTGGTACTGTGGCAGATGCCCTGAGCTGCAGGGCCACCCTGAATGCAGTCGGGGACTCTGGGAGGTGGCTGTCCTCTGCCAGGGTTCTTTCATGATGCTACTCCATTTTCTCTCCTAGACAGTTGTGGAATGAAATAGAATCATGGTTCTCACTCTGCCTGGAAATTCCCAGGGAAATTTAAAGCACACATTGAAATTTGAAACTCAATACCAAAATTCTTATGTAACATGTTGGAGCTGTAGCTTAAAAGTCAGGGTCGGTTCTAACTTGTGGCCAAGGTGGAGGGTCACTTCTTTCTTGGAGAACTGAGTAACTCATGGACTACAGAAAGCCAGAGCTTGAAGAGGTGACATTATTGATAAGGCAAGTGATATTCAGAGACAAACCTCTGATTCAGACACTCCACATCAATGAAAGAATTGTGACTAGAACCTGTCCTGATCTTGTTCTACTTTTGCTTAGTGTATGTTGCCATTAGTTTTGTTTTGGATGGTTCTCCACCACGCAGACTTGGTTGACTGACTAGGGAGAAATGAAGAGACTTGGAAGGGTTTGTGAGAGTTGTCTAATTTTATAGAAGTAGCTTTCTACTTCCCTACTTCCTTTATATAGAACTAGCCATAACGCCACCATCTAAACTGTTGTGGGTGGTTGAATATATAGATTTACACTGAGCCAGTTCTCCCAGCTCACCTGCTCTGAGCTTTATGTCTGAAGTTACAGTGCTTACCAACATAGGCGGGCATCCATGAAGACTTGTTGAAAACCTGTGTAAGAGCCCTGACCTTTGGGAGTTTCTTTGTCTTCAGTCCACATACCACCAAGGCATGGCCTTTACTGGGACGAAGCCAGAGTCAATCCCCAGCAACAAGTGGGAAAGAGCATCTATTAGGGAAGAGGACCTCTGCAGCTACTTTGAGCCTGAAGATGCGTGGGATGGGAGTTGCCTCCAGTCACGATCCAATGCATACGAAGGATAAGGTACCACCACGGTGGACTTCCCTTGCTTGCCCAGCATCTCTTCAGAAGTCATTGTACTCATACACGCATTTCTCCACTAGGCTTAGGGCTGGAAACAGTTGTTGGCTGCATCCCAGAATTAAATGATAGGCCCATATTACTGAGAAGGCTGCATGATTGGACTGACTTGGAGAAATAAAGCTAGAACCTGGCACAAAGTGTCCCTTCCATGTGTGCTAGCTCCTGCAGTGCCAGAAATGGCTAGCAAGGATTCTGGGGAAGAGTTAAGTCCCAAAGTCCTACCTACTTGCGAATCCTGCTTGCTTCACAATGAAAGTTCCAAGCAAAATGTGCCAGTCAGTGCAATATTGGCTCAAGTAATTATGGCAGAACCACCCCGCTGATTTAACCGAAGGCCAGCTCTGCAAGGGGAAAGTCATATCTAGTGTGGGGAATTTAGGTAAAAACCTGTGAGTACAGAAATCACAAGCCCTAATGGAGAAGCAGCTGCTATTGACTGAACAGCTGATATACCAGGTAACCTGCTTGCCCACGCTGGTGTTTACAATCAAAGGTTCACATTGCGGTCCATGCCCATTCGGTTTTTTTTTCCCCCATTTTTCTGTTCTTCACCCATTTCCTCATTGTGTTTTGAGTAGGAGCAATGCCTCCGAGACTTGCCAGTAGTCACAATCCAGAAGACAAAGTTATAATGAAAGGATCCAAGGGTTCACTATGTCTTTTGAAAGGCAGCAATCAGATTTTGTCAGCCACTCTAAGGCTTAGAAACCCTTGCAGGAGAGAGTGGTGATGGTGGTGATGGGTCAGAGGAAGAGGTAAAATTGTTGTACATCCATTGAGCCAGACAACATGGAGGAGGAGAGCTCCATGTACACGACTCTGGGAATGGCCCTCATCCCTGCTGGGTAAAGACTTTCCAGGTGTGGCCTTTTCCCTGTTAGGTAGCCCCATGACCTACGCTTTGTAAGATAGTCCAATAGACTCATTGGCTCCCTAAGGTTCTCAACCTTGGTTCCTAATGTTGTGACCCTTTAACCTCATGTTGTGGTGACCCCCAATCAAAAAGTTATTTTTGTTGCTACTTCATAACTGTAATCCTTCTACTGTAATGAATTGTAATTTTTGGATTGTCAAAGGGGGTCACGACCCATAGGTTGAGAACCACTGCCACAGAATGACTTTTGGTGGAATCCTACCTTTGTTTCTTATTGGGTCCTTAGGAAGACCGGTAGATGTTGTTCACATCTCCCCCGAGGAAGGAATGTTATCAACAAGGACCTAGGAATTCCTGGTAGTGGAAGAAGAGGCTTCATTCTGTGGAATGATCCAGAACTCTACTATCCAGAGGTTAGAGATGAATTGAAAGAGGCACATTACTGTCTGGTATCAGGAGAGCCACTGGGTCAAGCCTTGCCTGAAGTTTCCTGGATGATTCTGAAGACTCTGGGTTTCCCGGTTGCATGACACATAATCAATCTTTGCTCCCCACTTTCCCCATTTGGCTGGTTTGAGTTGGATGGTTTTGCCCCCCAACAGAGCCCCAGGACTTGGAGCTTTGTCTTAGCCAATGTGGTGCTTGGGAAATGTTGCCGTTCAAAATATCCAGACACATTGAGGTTCACTGCAGACAACTCTAACATGAGTGCTGGTAAACTGGATGAATTGGCTGTATTGTCAGACCTTTTAAGGGCAAGGCCATTTCAGGAGCCAGGAGAGAAATTCCTGGTTGTTGTTACGTAGATTAATGTGGTTTCCAGGGAAAGCACCTTGTTGAGATCCCATTAACCAATAACCTCACCCAGCTTCCTTCTGCTCAGTACAGTTAATTCCACACGTGTCTGAATGCTGCACAGAGAGTCAGATTTGTTTCTGATTTTATCAGGCATAGATTTGGGAGGTAGCTTAATATGTGCTTGTGACTTCTCTAGTTTATCCTTCTGTGCATAATTCTATATTGCAAAATGGTCTGTAGTTATGAGTGTGTCGGTGCTGAGATTAGTGAAAAGGCAAACGTGGCCCACGCTTAGGACACTAGAAAACATGAAAAATATTTTAAGACCTATCTGATGCCTTCACAAACATCAACTCATCAACGTTTTCATCATATCAGAACTCTGTTGTCTTTTTTTATATGGTACCCCCATGAGAGACCGGTTCCAGTCTTATCACAACCCAGGAAACCAAAATCTGAGCTGTTCAAATCCCTTAGATTAAAAACAGAGATAGAATGGCACCATGTTTGTGTGTAACCAACAGAGGTCTTCCTGAACACTGGCCTTGGCTGGCCTGGCCTGGAACCAAGGAGAGCTAGGGCTTGGAGTATTCATTCTACCCCTGCCTCCCTAGTGCTGCGATGATAGTAGACACCACCACATCTGGCCTAACTGATGCACTTCAACAACAGCAATAACTTTGCTCTAGGGATGCTTAAATGCAGAGACAGAATGCAAGGAGAGCTACCAGGAGCCCTCTTGCTTTCTCATTTGTGATTTAGAGTTGTTCTGACTCTTTATTATGAGCCAGCAGGGAATGAGAACTCTATCATCATGATGTAGCCTCTAAAGAGTCTAAATGCCAAGTAGCATAAAAGCAAGAACTGAGGAAGAAAAACATACAGTAGACTGGGAAAAAAACCCAAATGAAAGGGAACAAAAATTCTTTAAGTGTCAGGGTAGAGAACATTCTGGAAGTGTGCAAAAGGTTTTATATTGTTTCATGCAGAAAGGGGAGTCTTAATTCCTTTGTAAACATTTTGAGATTTCAAGAAGTCCTTGGCTCCCTCGTTTATGGAAAACACCCAATTGCTTCATGAACTGGCCGCAAGTGCACCTCGGTAAATTATTTATGTGGCATGTCGCTGTGGCTGCAGGTTCCTATCAAGCCACAGCTGTGTAAACAAAGGCCATTAACCTATTGGCTAGTTTTAGCAGACACTTCAGACTGTTTAAATCCACTGACATTTTGAAAGACTGTGTCCCTACATTCTCTACAGATAGACTATTGAATGTGACAGGGCTGTTTCTAAATAGCTATGAAAACAATGTGTGTGTTCTGAGAATGGCCACGGAAGGCCCAGGCCCCAGTGTTTTATTGCCACTCAGAAGCGTGGAGAAAAGACTCAGAAGGCCCAAGAATAGGAGCTAGGATGGCTCAGGAGACAGGCGGGGTCCAGACAGTCTTCCAGGTAGGGATGAAAGCTCTTAGATTGTTTCAGTGAGAGATGCGGCTAGCAGTAGTAAATAATTTATTTGCTAACTCTGAAATACAGTTTCCCCTCCCCGCCTGTGTTCTTAGGTGGAGTCTTTGGTTGGCCTGTCTCTGATCTGAGCTGTTATTTACTAGTGGATCCAGGAAGCATCACTGAAGACCACAGCCGATGAGACAAAGGAGGAAGAGGCCGAAGACTAGGGGAGGGAGTACCATCCCAATAGTCACCTGGATCAGACTTTGAGGGACCTTTGAGTAAATGGGCATTTATCCCATTATCTACCGTTCTCTTCACCAGTGCAGAGGTGCTTCTGAAGAGTTCCCCGTGCTGAGAAGGAAAGAGGCCAGGGGGATCACCTAAGAAGGACTCTCTGATTCATTCAGGTGAGGAATGTACGGGGATATGCAGGTGGAGCATCAACAATGTTGTTTTCCTAAAGCGCTCATCTTTATATAGCTGAAAACGTAGTTTTCTCGTGACATAGTATACCCCTTCAGCAGGAAGAGTATCTATTGGACACATTTTTTTTTTCCCAGAGGAGGACTTTAGTGATTGGATTTGAGTCAGGTTTTTCAGCTGTACATCCCACTAATATTGCTATGATATATGACTAACGCAATAAAAATCACAGTTAAATTTCCACAGAACCTCTGTGACGTAAAATATTATAAAGTCATTGTAAGCCATAGGTTTTTTTTTGAAACTCAAGAAAACGCTATGTAAAACGTTACGGGAAAAACAGATCATAAACTACAGTTGCAATTATATGAGAAAATATTTTGCAGAGAAGAAAAAGACTGAGAAGAAATATACCAAAGGGATGATATTGCTTACTGTAGAAGGGGAGGCTGTACACTGGATAACTTTTTATACTTTTCAGTTCTTAAGTGTTCTATATTAAACATGTGTGTCTTTTAAAAAGCCTGTTGAGTAAGTGCGTGTGGGGGGGTTTCTCTCTCTGGTCAGATTGAGTGGGAAGTTTGAGTTTACAGATGTGTACTCGCCCATGTGTGCACCACGAAGAGCAGCTTCCCTGTCAACAGACACTCCTGTGCTTGTGGATTTGAACACAGGAGGCCAGCTATTACTCATTGCTATCCTTGCTTCTGGTTCCCCGGGGCAAACTTGCGATGTCTGTGCTCCGTTCAAAATCAGCTCCTGGGCCTGCTTCTGAGAAAACTTGCTAGATCACCTGGGCAGATAGCAGAACTGGATCTGCCCATCAAGATGCCTGCAGAGATCTTAGGGAGACCATGGCTCACTCCTTGGATTGGAGGAGACGGCTAGAAGGTAGTCCCTGGAGGAGGTAGTCCCTGGAGGAGGTAGTCCCTGGAGGAGGTAGTCCCTGGAGGAGGTAGTCCCTGGAGGAGGTAGTCCCTGGAGGAGGTAGTCCCTGGAGGAGGTAGTCCCTGGAGGAGGTAGTCCGTGTGTCTTTCGGGGGCCAAGCTGACGGCTTCATTCTGCTCACTATAACTTCAGCTTCTGTCTTAAGTTAGCAGTCACACAGGCTAGGGTAGCCAGAGAAGGGGGCATTCTTATCCCAATCTGAGACTCAGGACAGGGCAGGGAACACTAGGAGAGTTAAAACAAAAGGATATTTTGTCCCGCTGCATGCCTGAAATCCCAGCATTGAGGAGGGAGGATCAGGATTTCCAGTCATGGAAACTTTGAGACAGCCTTAGCTACCTGAGATCTCATCTCAAACAAACAAAAGAAATAACACATAAACAACAGAAAGGTAATATCCTTGAGAAGAACATACTCAGGAGGAAAGTAATAGAAGCTACTGGAAAGGACTGGTACCACACAAGAAAGACCAGGAGAGCAGCCTCTCTCACAGGTAAAACGCCGACACATATAGCAGGGGTTTGGGGCTGAAGGGAATGAACACTCACCAGAGTCTCAGTGATTCTGAGTGGTTGAGAAGGATTTTTTTTTTTTAAAGAAAAGACAATGCTCTGAGTAATGAGTCACATTCAAACTCATGAAACCCACCTACCTTAGTAGTGTCTAGCATCCTGGGTTATGGACAATGCAAGGAGCCAGAGCTCTGACCACGGCTCTGCCTCAGATTCCCTGTGTGTCCTTACTGAAACATCACTTGGAAAATTCCTGGTCCATAAAATGTGACTCTCACAGCTACCTGCCATTGTAGGAATGTTATGTGCAACTGATGGGAACATCCTGGGTAAACATGGCTGATGACCCCAAACATTTCACACTGAGACAAATACAGAGACAGGCGCCAGTGGATTCTTATACTATAAAATAATAGTGACAGAAAGCTCACAGAAAGTATGCCTCAAATGGTGTTCGTCGGGCACCAGCAAGTCAATTCCAAAAGACCCTCTGGAGTCTGATAGATACAAGCTGAACACAGAGAGGATGGTCAATCGAGAGGCAGTGACTAGGTTCCTTAAGCTCAGCACTAAGCTAACCATCAGCAGAGTTCAGAATAGCATTAGGAAGAGCACTGTTTGGGCGAACGTATGGCTCAAAAGCCTTAACTAGAAAAAGCGTCTCAGTTATCATAGCTGACAAAATGTTGAGGTAGCCAAGGCGAGTCTTGAACTCCAGATCTTCCTGCCTGTGTCTCCCAAGTGCTGGGATTACAAGCGTGGACCTTCATACTCCACTTACTCAGCTGGATTTGTAACAGAGCTGATAGAGCCCACAGGAAGGACCCTGAGAGGCTCACATTCCCAAAGATCTGACTCATGACTGCATCTAATTCATCAAGATTTTGAACATAAGATACTGTATACACTTGCTGGTTCTGTTCATGTGAAATGGATTCATTCAGTTAAGGAGGGAGTGGTGTGCCAAAAGCAAACAAGTAAATAAACAAAGAATATCCCTGGCTCACTCTGCAGAGAGAACACACTTTCTCTTTTATGTTGGACTCCCTGACAGTTAACTTGGGCCACCCTTGATCACATTACTCAATTCTCTCCCTCTCTCTCTCTCTCTCTCTCTCTCTCTCTCTCTCTCCCAGCTTTCCAACCCTTTGGGGCTGGGACAGCTTTGCTTAAGGAACTGGAAAAGGCCAGGATTGACTTGATTGGTTGTAGACATCAGGAGGGGCTGTGTTGTGGTGGTTTCTACACAGCAGTGCACCACTTGACAACAGAATGAAAACCACCTGTCAAGAAACCGTGTAACAAATGCGGGAGAGAAAAAAAACAATAAGCAAACAATAAAAATGAGGCCACAGGGATACAGTAATAGGATTTCCATGAGGTGATATTGGCAGCCCTTGTGCCAATATTGACTCACTAAATATGAGACTGAAAAACAAACCTGGTTTGCATTTTAGCCAACCATGCAAAGTTCTGGGAGTCTCCCTCAGGGAGTTTTTTGCAAGCCCTGGGATTCAGCCTAGAAGCCAGCGCTCTGTTCTACCTAGCCTGTAGACCCCCTGCAGGATCTCCCCCACCCCGTCTATATCATCTCTGCTGGCTCCCTGCTGCTGTTTCTTCCAGTGGCTTGAGAAATAATGAGTCGAAATCAACCGCAAGTGATGACATATGGTCTCATGAAAACCAGCGTTCTGTTTTAACACGGGGCTGCTTGGTTTGCTTCTCTCCCTTTTTGCTCTGGAAGAACTTCATCTAAAGTTCCCTCTCTTCTGGAGAGGGTTGACTGACCAGGGCCTTTGGCTACAGGGAAGGAAAATGAACATCTAGTTGACTAGTCATCCTACTGGGGGTTTAATAGGACCAAAAGGTATTGCAAAAGATCTAGAAAAGGGACAAGGCTTGAGAGGGGGTAAGGATGTTTGGGGAGGAGTCAGTAATAAAGAGGGAGCCCATGGATATCTGGAGCAGGGACTATGTCCCCGTTTGGTCCAGGAAAAAAACAAGAAAGCTGCAAATCCTCACAGGAAGGGGCTGCATGATGATCCTGAGTGCAGGGGAGTCGTGTTTGGAGCTCTCAGTTCCTGTAGTAACTACCTTTCAACCACCCTCAGTGCCCCCATGTGTATGCGTGTGTGACCCTCAATGCATTTTTATCCAAGACTTCACATCTTATCACAAAGCCACTGGACACACTTCAGGCTTTGTTGGCTGAGATGTGTGTCATCTGGTGGGCCAGAAGCCAAAGTGGGTCTAGGCCCAAGTCTTCTAATTCCTTCACAAATCTTGTTCACCGTAGGCTGAGAATGTTTCTTGAGTGTCTAATCTTCTTCTAAAGACTAGGGATTTTACGAAAAAGAAAAAAAAATGGACAAGCCGAAAATTACCCAGAAGGCCTTGGGAAGAGCCAGTGTGACTGAGGAGAGCAGAACTCTGAACTTCCCCAGTTCTGTGATGATTCTGTCTCTGCTGGCCTCGTTATCATTTATCCTGGCCATGCTGGGAGGGGAAGAATTCTGAGTTCCTCCCATACCAGGGACAATCCTCTGTCCCTTTGGGGGTCTTCTCCGGACTTCTATACCCAAGGTAGTGATAATGTTTGGAAAGTTTATAGAACTTTCGTGAGGTGGAGTCTCTTTAGAAGAAATGGATCACTGGGGGCTGGCCTTGAGGTTTCCTAGCTTAGACACACTTCCTGTCTGTTTTTTGCTTCCTGACTGTAGACATAGTGTGACCTCCTGCCCTCACTGTTTCCTTCTATGGTGGACTGTCCACTTCTTGAACTGTAAGCCAAAATGGGCCCTCCTCCCTTAAGTGGCTTCTTGCCAATTGTCTGATCTCAGCAATGTGAAAAGTGACAAATGCACCCTACAAATCAAGGGTGACCCTGGAAGGTCACTTAGGCACAAGATGGCCTCCCTGCAGAGATTGGTCTCTTCTGGTGGTGACGTAACCAGGATACTCAACCCTTGCACTTTTTTCTTGTTTTGAAAAAAAATCTTTTATCAAAGAATAAAGTTTTCAAATTTGGTAATCTTTCTAACTGAATGTCCATTTTAAAATGCTAGGAATCTACCAGTAGTTCACAAAGCTGGGAGGCAGGAGGAGGGAGGGGACTCATATCAGGTGCCTCTAGCACTATTTATTTGTTCTTGAAAGGACACTGTAATGAGACTTTCTCTGTCTCACCAGCTCGCTTCCAAATTACCACAAAGAAGCTTACTATTAATTATGAAAGATTGGCCAACGTTAGGCTTATTTCTAAATAACTCTTGTAGCTTAAATTAACATATATATATATATATATATGTATATATTAACATGGGTCGGTTACCTTTACTTTGTAATGTCCATGCTGCTTGCTCTGTGTCTCCTGGGGTCTCTGCCCTTCTTCCCAGCCTTCTCTGTGTCTGAAATCCTGACTAGCTATTCGTCATTCAGCTTTTTATTAAACCAGTCAGAGTGGCACATATTCACAGTGCACAAAAAGATTATCCCACAACAGCAGACTGACTTATTTCCTGGAGGAAGCTCAAGTCTCCGTCTGAGGCACAAGAGGAGTTAAGAACTCATACTCCTGCAGCCTAGAGACTGGTCCACATACACAGCTGACACTTCCTGTGTTCCCACAGCGGAAAGGTGATAAGGGATAATGGCATTTGCTAGAAAAGATGGTTGGAGTATTGTTTCTACAAGATGGAACCACACTCATTTCACTAGGACATGCCAAAGACCAGGCTGCAGGTTCTCTAGGAAACTCCAGAACTGTGAAGCATGGCAATGAGGTGTTCCTACCACCCAGACATTTGATGTCATGTGACAAAGCGAGAGGGGTCACAGGGTCATAGGGTGTTTCATCGTGCAGTGCTTTATGGATCAAACATGGTTAACATTGTCTGACCCCTGCCGTGGACATGGAGAACAAAGAAATAGCAGGAGCTTGCAACAGAGAACGGTGACACATTTATTTTGGGCTCACAATCTATCTTTCCCCCTTATACTAACAACTGATAATCCCTAGTGCTTAGAAGAGGTTAAAAGTCCAAGAAATAGTGCCGCACTAAGGTGAAAGAGCTTGTGCAAAGTCAGAGAACTCAGAGTCCAGACCCTTCGGCCACGGTCTGAGCAGTCTGGGGACCTGGTTTCGCTCTCCCAGTCTCTTCGCTGAGATGGGCACCCGTAGGCGAGGAGAAGGTGGGCAGCTCATTTCTCAGCTGCTCGTTCAAGGATTTTCCTCTGAGACTCCTTGAAGCCTTTACATAACTGCCTGGGCTGGAAGTCCATTTAGGGTAAGCAGAGGGCCTCAGCTGTGGTCTGGTCACCATCATTGCAGAGCTGGCTGAGCTGAGAACAGTTTGTTCAGACTGAGTCAGGAGAATTCATGGCTGGGAAGTCACAGGCGTTGATCTGCGGCTACTCTCCAGTTTGGTGTCCGACAGAGAAAACTGGCTTTGGGGACTGAACCCAGGGGCAGTCCTGCAATGCCAGGAAACTGCCAGGCTTCTGGCTGGTCACTCATCTTTCTGGGACACTGTCCCTATGTGAGTGTAAAGTGAAGGTAATAGGGACATCTCCACATCTCTGAAATATCTGATAAGGACAAAATGTATCTGGAAGCAAAGCTATAAAGTGACAATGAATCAGACTCGTGATCAGCTCGGACAGTTGTTCCTGTGCCTGCCCAGGATCTAAGATGAAAACAAGGGCTGGGAGAACTTTAGCACAAGATAAAGACAGAATCTGGTCATTCGGGTGTGGTTAATGGCTGGATGGGGAGACTCAGTACAAGATAAGAGAACCAGCAGCCGCAAGGGAAGGGCTCCTGCCTATGCACGCTTCAGGCCTGTTCACACTTCTGGTTCTCATGGTGGCACCCACCTCCTACTTCCAAAGGCACCATGTTTGCTGATGGGTTTTTCTACTGTTTCTCTTTCCCTCTCCCTATCTACCTACCTTCCCTTCCCCACTGTATGGGTAGGGGAGTGTTTATGTGGGTGTCAGGGGTTATGTGTTTACATTTTTGTGTGTCTGTCTAGATCAGAGGTCATCATTGCTATCTTTCTCCACCTGATTGTGTGTGAGTGTGTGTGTGTGTGTGTCTGTGTGTGTGTGTGTGTCTGTGTGTGTGTGATACAGTCTTTAACTGAACCCTGGAGCTTGCCATGTCAGCTAGACTGACTGCTCATCAGACCCCTAGGATCTCCCTGTCTTCCGCCAAATTCAGGGATTATAGACATGTGCCTCCATGACCAGATTTCGTGTGAATTCTGGATGTCTAATTCATGGTCCTCATACTTGCTCAGCAAGCCCTCTACACACTGAGTCATCTCCCCAGCTTCTCTGTTTCCGTGTATTTCTTTTAAGTAGAAAACGCCTTGCTAAGGGAACAGAGGGGCCAAGGGTTGATGTTCTACTCTGGGCCTCTCTGTTCTGGTGAGATACTGGATGAGCTGAGCGCCCTGCAGGGGAAGCAGAGGCATTTAACTGTTCAAGAAGAACAGACTAACTGGGAACAATTCAGCTGATGGAATAAAGATACTCACAGGTACTATTGTGGAACACTGTGTGCTTGCCAGAGGCTGAGCTGAGTGTTGCATGCATGTTTGCTGTTTGACCTTTCTGTCTACCTACAAGCCTGTTGTACTGTTATTTTACCCCGATATCAAGAAGATGTGGTGGAATTTCAGTCGTTCAATCTGTCCCCCAAAGTAGATAGACTTTGAATCAACTTTGTTTGGATCCTAGATACTGCTCTAATCCCTGCGCTGTTATCTCCTAGGTACGAAGGTTTGGGCTTCGGCAGGATCACAAAGTCCTTATGAGTCAAGTCAATCCTGGGCACGGAAGAGACACGGACACAATAAGAAATTCCCCAAAGCTCCCAACTTGCTCCTTTTCAAAACTTGGATAAGAGAAAATAAGGTGGGGGCTGATGAGATAGTTCATCTAGCAAAGTCCTGGCATTGCAAACACAAGGACTTGAGTTTGAGTCTCTGAATCCACATAAAACTCCAAGGCATGCTAGCACATACTTGTGATCTCAGATAGTATGACCTGCTAACCTAGCCTAATTGGTGAGCTCCAGGCCAATGGCATCATAGTGTCCCCAAAGCTGATACCCAGGGCTGTCCCCTGGCCTCTACATAAGGGCACATACACAAACATGCACCCAAACACGTCACACATACGTCCATATAACAATTTCTTCTGAGTTGGAACTTTCCACTCTGAGGTGAGATTCGCCAAAGCTCGGAACATTTTAATTTGAAACATTCTATTCCGGAGAATCATTAAGGCTCAGGCAGATCCTAATCACAAATCTCGGGAAGACCTTAGAATTTACCAGACTCACAGGTCTGCTCCTTCCCCGAGGTTATGTGAACAGCAATGATTTCTGAAGGAAGGAGATTTTGATCAGATCAGCTGCCCGGAGAAGAGACTCCCAAGTCTGTGCTTGCAAGGAGTGTAGAGAGTTCAAGGTTGCAGCTTTTGAAGTGATTCCCACCTCAGGCTGGGTGAACTTCTCAGGGATGCAGCTGCCCTTCCTGTTGGTGAGCCCTTCCACACGGTCCTGTGAGCACCCCTCACCCCACACTTCTCTAAGGAATGCCAATAAGCTCTTTGGTTCACCAAGTTGGACTTTGGTAGAGTTGTTGGTGTGGTCTGTCTTCCACTTCCTATCTGATGTGAGTAGATGTTTGCCTTCTAAGGAATAGTTATAGCCCCCTACATGCATACACACACACACACACACACACACACACACGCACACACACACATGCACGCACACACACTATAATTTTTGTTGTTGTTTGTTTATTTTTGAAAAGCAGTAGTTCCTTTGGTGAGAATAAGCGCTCTTTCTATTTTGGAGCCTTCTCTGTACTGGTCTAGAACGTGTAAGATGCCCTAGAGGGGACAGTGTTCATAGCCTGTCTATCTAGCACTGCTGTTAGCTTGGCTTGGCTTATGCACGCTTACGGGTTAGTAGGTGTGTACATCTTCCTCATTATATGAGTAGGAAGTGTGCGAATGTATTTGTACCATGGGAAATAGAGCCGATGTCCTACACCAGAACCCTGGTTTCCTGCAGCGGTGTCATGGGGTATTTATCTGCCTATTACTGATTCCCACTGTTGGCCCTTTCGTTAAAAAATCGGTGGTTCCTCTAAGAGTTCTTCCTGAAATGTATTTGAAAGGCAGCCTGGATTTTATGTATCTAGATCCTATCCTTGAGTCAGCGCAGGAGGCACAGCTTAGAGTAAGTACTGGAGAAAACAAAACTGGGAAACACGCAGGCCGGCTTTCCTCCCTGCAAAGAAGAATGGTGCCTGGTCCCCCGGAATGCTGGCTGCTGGCATCCAAGCGGTCAACCTGGTGATCCTCTGATGTCCTATTAGGAGTCAGCCTCCGCCTGAACTTCCCTCAGATCCTGAGAACTGGTTAGGCCCTATCCATGGGCTTTGTCCCTCAGCGAATATAATTCATTCTCTGAAAGAGGCCCCTTGTACTTTGTATCCTTCATCAGAAGGATCCATCTTATGTTTGTAACAAATCCTTCCTCCAGGCCAGCGGTTCTAACCTTCCTAATGCTGTGATATTGATACATATTGTGTTATCATGTGGCTCCTCATGTTGTGGTGACCCCACAACCACAAAAACAATTTTCGTTGCACTTCATAACTAATTTTGCTACTGTTATGAATTATAATGTAAATATCTGATATGCAAACCCCAAAGAGGTCGAGACCCACAGATTGAGAACTTCTCTAGTCCTGCGCATTGTTTCCTAGTCAAAAGAGCTCATCCTTACCATAATGGTCTCAGGTACTCTGCTTAGCTGAGGATTTTGCAAGTGAATTTTGATGTAGCCATTCCTCAAGCTTTGTAATGAGAATTGCCACATGGAGAGACCCCTCCAAAGTTTTACTGTATTTATACGTGTCAGAAAAATTAAACCATGGGTCAGACTCTCTAGGTTCTAGAATTCTCTAGATTCTCTAGTTGTAGAGTATACAAGTTTTGATCCCAACTGACCAAGTCCAAGTTTTCTTTGTCACCCACAACAAACTGAAGATGTATTCTTATGTGCAGTGGAACACATACACTTAAAATTTCTTAGTGATCAACTTTACCCAAAGCAGTTGATGCTGACAGCGCCTAGCCCCTCGTTGCCAGCTCCAGAGAGCATCTTGCTCCCAGCACTGCCACCTGTGTCTGTGGGAGGAAGGATGCTGTTTCCATTTGGTAAGGTCTGGTGGCTTAGGTTGTGATTGGGAGACTGCATGACTATGGGGATTCCCTTCTTGACATTTTAAAATAACATTTCCAAGATGGCGTGGATAAATAATTGAAGCACGGAGCTGGATATGTTCTTCAGGAAAAATATTTTGACAGGTCACCAAACTTTTCAGTGACTTTTATATTTACCAGGAATGGCACTTTGGATCTCAGCTGTATTTCCCCTTATTTTCCATGGAAAAGAGCGTGAGGAACGGTATGGAAAAACAGAACTACATTCTCCACACAACATCCAGGGCTGTTGATACACTGGATCTCTCTGAGAAAACTTTTCCGAGCCAGGAAGAAGTGCGTTCTTCTATTATTCTAGTCCCATCCTTCCGGTACCCACGTGAGACCCGCGGGTGGATATGTCTATTAGAGGCTTATGCCAGCATCCTTTTACCAGCTATAAGACAGTGGCGCTTTAGTTCCTCTAAGGTCCTCTCTAGTTCAGAGATTCTGCAACTAAATAACCGGTGACCATGTGGCCTATGGTGCAAGCTACTTTTCAAAATGGCTTCTTAGCCTGAGATTTCAGCTACGGTTCCTTCATAGCAACCAGACTGCACTAAAAAACAGAGATGGAATAACTCACTCTGGACCACCCTTTGGGAGCTCAGTGCCAATGGGGTTGGGAAGATGTTGGTACTCTTGAGTCTTGTGCCTTCTGCTGCATGCATGCCGCTCTTCCCGTATGAGGCCTTATGTAAGCCTGGGGCACGCAATAGCTGGCCCCTCCCTGCCAGGGCATTTTACAGTCCACAGGATGAGGCACACTCTATTTCTGGAAGGCAGACAGTTCAAGCAAAGGGTAGCCCACTGGGAACATATTCATTTACTCCGCTGGAGAAAGCAGACACAGATCCCTACCGAGAAGACTGCGCAGGAGAGACAGGAACTTTGGGCCTAGGATTGGGGATCAAAGAGGGTGATCCAGATAGAAATGTAACCCGATGCCCACGGTCATGTCTGCCTTTGGCTGCTGCATAGCTCAAGACCTTGGATTTTAAAAGTGTGATTTATCTAGTAAGCTTGATGAACCACGTAAATTTATGTTTGGGTGCACGCTATTTGTCGAGAAGTATGGAACATTCTGATTGTTTAACACCGTGAGGAATCTGTTAGGTCAAATAACCAGTACTCAAGGAGCCCGGTCACTGTGCCCAGACTGACCTGATTTGCATGTCCCGGTCTGATTTTAGCTCCTTCAGCACAGAAAGAGGTGGTGGGTGTGTTCTAACAGAACATAGACATTTAAGGGTGAGTGATATGAACGCCTGTCTTTAGCGGCCATGATGATAGAGTGTGTGGGGTTAGAAGGGAGGGTAGGGTCTGTTGGAAATAACGGCTCTGAAACTGGGTATTTCAAAGCTGGTAAGAGAGCACCAAGCTTCAACCTAGGGATCTAAGGTAAAACAAAACAAAACAAAACAAACAAAAAACAGCAGCCAAGGCTGACTGGAAACAGACTCTCAGGTCATGAACAGGAACCAAATCAAGAATAGACTCTCCTGGGACTGGAGAGATGACTCAGAGGTTAAGAGCACTGACTGCTGCTCCAGAGGTCCTGAGTTCAATTCCCAGCAACCATATGACGGCTCACACCCGTCCATAATGAGATCTGGTGCCCAGAACACTATATGCATAACAAATAAATTAAAAAAAAAAAAAGAACGGACTCTCCTTCAACGTGTGAAATTGAAGAAAATACACCAGAAACCTTGCTGGGAGATCCATCCTGAAGCCATCCCTGCAGTCCCAGTACTGGCAAAGAGAATGTGAGTGCAGGTGTACAGGCCAGTGTAAAGCACAAAGTCTGCCTTACGTGATGGTACGCGAGCCGGGAACTAGGCTGGAGACTTAAAAACATACACACACAGACTGACAGAGACATAGGGACACGGGTCATGCTTGATACAAGAATGCCAACTTTATTATGCTCAGGGGCAGCTTCTAGAGGGATCCTTAACTGATAACCACGCCCAGCTCTGGGGATCTTTCAGCTGCAGGCCTCACCAGAACCCACTCCCTTGCCATCAGGGTCTCGTGATCAGAGCAGCTGCAGACACAGGTAAACGAGGTGTTTTGCTCAGTTCACTCCAGCAGGCAAAGGGTCCGAGGCAGGCAACGAAAGTCAAGGGGCCAGGGGTCTGCAGCCCCAACAGGCCAAGATTGATCCTGTTTGTGCAATAGGCAGAGGATACTCTCACCCAAACACTCTGATGGACCCACTGACATCTGCTATCTGTGCAGGTAAACACTGACTATTTCTGAAACTCACAGCTGGGGGATGTCCTTCAGAGATAGTGCTTGAACAGCAGAAGAAAGCAAATGCCACAAATTCCTTGCCGTTCACCAAGCCCCACCATCCCTAATTGAGCAGAAGGTGAAACGACTTACGGCAGGTGGAGGGTGGATGATGGGAGACTGCAATGGCTGTGGGGGTGGGCACCACACTGGTTCAGAAAAAGATGTTGGTGGGGTGTTCAGGGGGCAGAGTAGGGATAGGTTTGGGGCAAGTTAAAGCATTGCTTGCAAATTCAAAGGCATGTAGGTTTTTGTTGTGAGGCTTAAATTTTCCACAACAATTATTTTAGTTGGAAGCAAACAACAGATGGAGTTTCAGCCTGTAAATGTGTTTATGAGACTTAGAGCTTTCAGTTGCGATGTAAGGATGTGTCCAATATGTAAGGATGTGTCCTCTGTGTAAGGGTTGACACCAAGGTGTCCAAAGACCAAAGGAGGGCAGAGAAGCTTAGGAGCCCAGTTCGTGGCCCACCAACCGAGGGCAGCAAATCCTGGTGTAACAGTGTGACCAGGTGAAATCTCGGCTTTCTGAGATGGGGAGCATGTGTCTGGGTGAGGACGGAGGTCACTGCATCTTAAGTGAATGTGGTTGGTTAAAAACCAATATCAAGAAGTCAGGCACACAGTGAAGCTCCATATATCACCCTGATGGGAAACTCAGAAAAGCTGACCATATAGGGTATATATGGTCGGTATAGGGCACGGTGCTTGTTATATTGAATGGTGGTTTCAATTCATGATGGCTGCAGCCGCCATGGCAGGCTCCATCCACAATGGATTTTATTTGAATCCTTGATTCCAGCAGATTTGGGAAGTTGAGACCATCCTTTTGTATGAAGGAATTGTTATATTACATGTGATAATGGCTTTGTGGTGCTTTTGAAAGAATCTGTCCTTTCAGGATACAGAATGGAATGGAAAAAAGTTAAAAACTGAAATGCAAGGAAACTAAAAAGCATTAGTAGAAGCTGCGTGATGGGGTTAAAGGGCTCTTTGCATAAGGAGCTGGTGTGTGTGTTGTGTCTGTGTGCATGAGTGTGTGTGTGTATGTGTGTGTGTGTGCGTGCGTGGTAAGTGGTTCCACATACCAAGAACTTTCTGAAGCATACATCTGCTCATAAAGGCTAACTTTCATATTACATGAGAACAAAGACCTGTAGATGTGCACGTAACAAAAGCGGAAAGAGCCAAGGGTTTTGGAGTCATGGAGATTTATGTTTGTATTAAATGTATATATCCTGTCTTGTTCTTTCTGCCACACATCCGAAGGAAGCCACATATGGAAATTTATCTTGAAGAGAAATTGTGTGAGAAAGACTGTTTACCTCCTGTCTCTTCTTAGTAGCAGAGACTTGTTTCTCAGGGGTTCTTGCTTCTTAAAGACTACATTTCCCAGGCTCCCTTATGAGGTGTTGTCATGTGATTTGGTTCTTGCCAATGAGGTGTAAGGAACTTTATACGGTGCCTCTGCAAGAATCCTTGGGGTCAGCTGACTGTGTGTTGTGCTTCCCTCTTTTCTCCCCAACTCTTTCCTGCTGCCCAGAATACAGATGTGAGGCTTAGTGATTCCATAGCCATGATGGGCCATGAGGCAGCCTTAAAAGTGGAAGCCACGTATCTCGTACACAGAAAGAAGGGCCCCAGTGTTCCTTCTGATCATTGATGCATCTTGACTGTCTACCTCTAGATTCATTGCAAAGCAAGAAATGCCATTAAGCCAAAACTTCCGCCTGTTTCTGACGATGTACAGATAATTTATTATTATTGATCAAACAACTGATGGTTCATTCTTTTGGGGTTTGTCTGTGTGTAACAGAGTCTCTCTCTGGATCCCAGGCTGGATCCAGATTTGGAGCTGGAGGCAGGTTTCCTGCTTCAGCCTCTGGAATGCTGGGATTACAGTTATGAAACAGCATGCTCAACACTGATTGGTATTGTTAATGAGGCATTATGGATTTGGTATTATATAACAAAGATCAAAGTAGACAGAACCATTAACTCACCAATCCCAGAGTTAAGACTTCATTCTACAGACACCCACCCAAGAAATATTATCATTCATAATATCATAATATCTAATACTACATAATATCATAATATCTAATACTACAAACAACCCTGGACTTATACAGGTATTTGGGTTGTTTGTAGTATAAGTCTGGACTTATACAGGTTATTAGTTATTTAGGGGAATAGAAGGCAGTTATCAGAGAATGAGCAAGCTCTGCATGCGTTGCCATGGAAGGGCCCCACTTCCCAGTATTAAGTGAAAAAGCAGACCATGGAGGAGCACATGTGTCTAATAGACACAGCACACTGCGGGGGTCTCTGCTCAACCAGCTGCAGATTAAAAATCTTAGAAATAAAATTGTGTGTGTACTGAGCGTGTACAGACTGTCACTATTCCCTCAAGGAGTTAGTCTAACAACTATTTACACGGTGTATATGATGTTTGGCTTTGTACACAGACTAGAGATGATGACAGTAAGTGGGAGGTGGGCATAGATTACATGAAAACACCCTGCCACTTTAGACAAGGAACTTAGCACCAGAGACTTTGGTATCTGACATCAGTCCCCTGTGGATAGTGAGAGATGACTGCACATACGTACACACACACACACACACACACACACACATTTTTATATGTCAAAGAAAACAACCCTGTTAGAGAGAAAGCCTGGAATCTGGGGTGTCACAGAGAGAGGCATTTGTCACACACACACATTAAATACATTTAAATTTATTTCTCTAATATCTGTCTCTCTATATACTGGAGATATTTCTAGTAACATAGCTTTCTGCACGGTCTAGTTGCATGAATTAACAGCACAAAAAATCTGTACTTGTTGCAGTTTCTTCAGCTATCTTAAGGCACAGACTGACTTCCATTCTAGGGATGTTTAAATAGTTACAATAAAGGTATTGCTGGCTCCCCTCCAGTTCTCACTCCCTGTCCTCCCCCTCTTTCACCTCCTTTCCTTCCTCCTGCCTCTGTCCCCTACTCCCCTACAAAAACAACATTCAGTCTTTAAGAACCTAGTCTTCCCAGGGCAAAGGGGCAGGAGAGTATCTTCTAGAAGGGCTAAACCAGCTGAGGAGTCTCTCCACCGGCCTGGGCTGGATGCTGTGATCCTGTCGGAACACAGTGTCCTGGAAACACTTAGCAGCCTTCAGGTAGATGCAGCCAGGTTGTTTGTGTCTTGCAAATGAATGAGTACTGTGCTCTGACAGGAGCTGGCATATGGTCAAGGGTTTGTTTACTCGGGCTTCATATGGAGGAAAAGGTTTATTTTGACTTGTCCTGTAGCACCGAGCTGCTACGGGGGCAGGATGAAACCACGGCCGGAAAGGCGCAGCTTGCCAGCCTGTACAATGAGCAGATGGCCGAAGGGGTTTTGTGAATTCACAAGAGAAGCCCATTTGGCCTTTAATTTTAGAACAGTCATTTCCATGAGCAGCGACCTCAGTTGGTAGCTGTGTGCTTTAATCATAAAGCCTATGGGTACTCTATGAGCCAGAAAGGATACTGTTAGGTGATCAAGAGAATTCCTCTCTATACAGTGGCATATTCTAGGTTGTTCTGGGATAGATGCTCCCACAGACTAATGAATACCAATCAGTATCAGGGATGGATGCTCAGAGAGATTAATGTGAGCTAATCAAGTCTAAGATGTGGGAAACGTGGGAATTTGTTATGAGGCCAGGTGTACTGCTTCTGAAATACACACCCAAGCCAAGTTGGCAGATTCGTGGATTCAGTACCTGGGAGATTCCATATGTAGCTGCAGGCACAGCCTGATTAGAACATTCACCAGGGCATGAAGGGCGCCCGGCCTCTCTTCCTCTCAAGCTTGTTGATGACGCCGCTTTCATCCTCATCAGACATTCTACTCAAGGAAGCAAAGACGGCTACCAAGGAATGAGAGTGCCGTGCTTGCAAAGGACCTGGGTTCAGATCCCACATCCATGTCAGGCAGCTCACTGCTACCTGTAACTCTGGGTCTAGGTAATCTGACAGCCTCTTCTGGCCCCCTTAGGCACCAGGCACACACATTGTGCATATCCATGCAGATATTCGCATTAAAAATGAATACGTCTTTAGAAGATGGCTACCGAGCATGTTCTACCTGCCACTTCACCATGGCCAGACACCTATTTCAACAACCTCAGGGATGTTTTTCATTGATCTCACCCAGGGCGTGTGCCCGTAACTGCCTCTGTGACTATCCAGGTCCAGATCAGATATCTATGACTGGGCTTCTGGACCCCAGGTCACAGCCAGGTTCCTCTGTCCCTGCCGTGAGTAGGTAGACAGAGCTTCAAAGAGCATTGGTGGCGTCACAGGAATGAGCTGTGTGACGTGAAATCTTCGCAAGGCTGAGAAACACTGCCATTCAGAGGAAGGAAAGAGACCGAAGGGATTTTTAAAATGCACGTGAGATGCTGGATCCGAATGTAAGCTACCCGAGCAGATGGACAGTCCCAAAGAGTGGCAGCCTGCCCGTGCCCTCCTCCCCACTGCCTGCTGGAACCCTGTGAGGTAGTTAGCTCACTCCAGAAACCGGACACTACTAATTCTTATTGATGAAATATTCTGTAACTCTTATTACAGGCCTGTTTTTAAAATAAACATCACTAAGGAGGAGGTGGCAGAGTGTGAAAATAGAGATCACCTATTGTTGAAATTACTTTCCAGGGGGAAGCCATCAACAATCTCTACCCCTCTTCCCAAGGTTCCAATGACAAAGTGGGGTACAATTCTGCCATACTTACCCAGGGTAGCCAATGAGTTTGTTAGGCTTATTTACAGAGCAATGGGTGATGGGCTATGGGAGGGAGCACAGGTCACCTTAAAGTAGACACCCTGGAAGATCTGTGCCCAGCTGTGATGATGGCTTCCCCATGGCTATGTAGAGGGAACTCCCTCCCTTCCTTCTGGCCTGCTATCAACACTAGCACCTCCCAGAGACACTGAGGCCACATGCAATTAGAACAGAATTGCATGCATCTGGTTGGGAGGGGTGGCTAGATACTCAAATGAGGGATAATCCAAGAAGGATTATCAACAGTTAGCAAGCCAAGCTGTAGGTGCAGGCCTAGCTGGATTCCTGAAGATGGCCGCAATTTGACCTAGAGGATAGTCCAATCTAACAGCATCCTAGAGACAAGCAAAGCTTGGGGAGGCCCGTCTTTATCCTTGTTCTAAAAAAAAAAAAAACTGTCTGAGAAGAGCTTGCCAGGGATGGTGCCAGTCATAGTTCCTGGCAGAGATGGATTATTACCTTAGGCAATCTGGATGTTGTCACACAATCTACAGGTCTTTGTTCTCATGTAATATGAAAGTTAGCCTTTAAGAGCAGATGTATGCCTCAGAAAGTTCTTGGTATGTGGAACCACTTAACACGCGCGCACGCGCGCGCACACACACACACACACACACACTGTTTTGTTATATGTAATTTTGCTATGTTAAGTTAAAGCCTTCCTTTTTTCTTTTGTTTAAACAGAAAAAGGGGAAATGATGGAAGAAGGTCATTGGTTAATTATAATAAAGAGACTGCTTGGCCCTCATAGGTTAAAACATAGGTGGGAGGAGTAAACAGAACAGAATGCTGGGAGGAAGAGGAAGTGAGCTCAGAGGCCATGCTCCCCTCTCCCGGGCAGACGCAATGCAGCCAGCCACCAGGTCAGACATGCTGAATCTTTCAGGGTAAGCGCACCTAGTGGTGCTACTCAGATTATTAGAAATGGGTTGGGCAATATATGAGATTTAGCCTGTAAGAGGCTAGAGCTAGTGGGCCAAGCAGTGTTTAAATGAATACAGTTTGTGTGTTGTTATTTCGGGGTATAAGCTAGCTAGGCGGCTGGGAGCCGGGCTGGCGGAATGCAACCCGCAGCTCTCACAACAGACATGGGTGCTCAGTTTTGCTTAGAAAGGTTCAAAGTTTGGGCAACATAGATCCTCTCCCTTCTCAACATATATAAAGAGGGACCAAACTCTGAAAACGTCTGCCTACTGGTAGTAGACCCTCAGGATATCATTCATACTTTCTTATTGACTAAAATGTCAAGAAAGAAACAGCAATCCTACTCACATGCTCATCGGGCCAGGGTGGTCTCTGCATAGGCAAGAAATCCACAGCATTGTTCTTGGGAAATTCAGGACCCAGGTATATGACAGAACTGGCCGATAGTTCTGTCATAAGGAAACAGATGTGTGAAATATGTTGACATATAAAACACTAGTTCTTCAAATCAGCCACAAACAGGACATATCAGATACACTACATTTGCTTGGCCCATTTGAAATGGTTGCTAGCATCTAAGAACTGGACTGTTTGGCATTTTAAAATGACTGGACCTTCTGGAGAAAGCTACATAGAAACTGCAGCTGTTTAAGCAGGAGCACATGGGCTTCGTGGAGACCAGAATTCAGATACACGGAGGCTTTTTCAGGCTTCCAGACTATGCATGAGTTTAGTTCCTGAAAGTCCCACCTGGAGCAACAATGGACCTGCTCTATGCTCACTTGAGGCTCATAACCAATGACGAAGCTCCAGCGGACTCACGGGGGACTCGCTGGACAAAGAGTTCCTTTTCATAAGTTCATGTGAGTAGCCCAGAGTCTTCAGCACCCTCTCCAGCTCCCCAGGCTCTGTGAATTTCTGTTCCAGATGTTACCATTTCACATGTGTGTGTGTTCACAGATGCTGCAGCTCAGCACCATGCCAGACATGAAGGGTCTGTGCTGTGCCCGTGGAGGGCTTCCAAGGGGGGGCCATTCCTACCCCTTCGGAGCTCTGATTCTTTAGCAATTCCAGAACTTTTGAAGGGCTTTTAGAGTGAGCCTTTTCCCATGGTTCTGCTGTACCCATCCATATACAATGCATCTGTGCCTGTGTGAGTGGGTTTCAGGCTTTATTGTGTGTGCTGGTTATATATTGTGTTATGTTATTTATTTATTTATTGATTGATTGATTGATTGATTATCAACTTGACACAGGTTAGAGTCCTCTAAAAAGAGGGAACCTCAATTGAGAAAATGTCTCTATAAGATTGGCCTATCTGTGGAGCATTTTTTAAAACTTAATGATTGATGAGGGAGGGCCCAACACACTATGAGTGGTACCAGTCCTGGCAGGTGACCCTGGGTTATATTACAAAGTAAGACGAGCAAACCAGTAATCAGCATCCCTTCAAGGCCTCTGCTTCAGCTCCTGCCCTAACTTCCTTAGATGATGGTCTACAAGCCATGAATGGAAATAATCTCCTTCCTTCCCAAGTTGCTTTTGGTCATGGTCTTCATCAGAGCAATAGAAGGCAAGCTAGATACTACCAAGCGGACTCTCACTAAAGCAGTGGGTGAGGGTTAACCTCACAAAGAATAGATTGTTTGTGGAGCGATTTGCCTGTGTCCCCTGATGTCACCTGGGGCTACCAAGTGCCTTTAATGAAGCCTTCACACGCCTCTTTGACTGTCTCGGTCCTGCTGATGTCTTCTCGCAGCCTTGTTCCCACCCACAGCATCTGGACACAGCTAACTATACCATAGAAGACATCAAGCTATAAATGACTTGACTTTTAGTTTTGCACCCACACTTTTGCTCAAACGGATAACCTGCAAGCTTGGGAGATATTTTAATATTTGTAAATCTTTGCTTGCTTCCACACTCCCCAGTCTTGATGATTGTGTTCATTAAATCTGTTTACCGATGGCCACGGAGAAATGGATCCTTACCTTGGACACTGGGACATTGAAGTGTTCCAGGGATCTTGCCCAAGGGAGTGGGTGTGTAGCAGGCATCAAAGCCTTTGTGCTGTCTTTGCTCTTTCTTTCTGTGAGTCAGAGTCATGCACTGTCTAAAATAGGTGGTGAGTGTGGGCAAGGCAGGCCGAACACAAAAGCAATTCATCAAGGGGGCTGGAGAGAAGGCTCACTGGTTGGAAGCACTGACTGCTCTTCCAGAGGACCCGGGTTCAATTCCCAGCACCCACATGGCAGCTCACACCTGTCTGTAATTCCAGTTCCAGGGAATCTGACACCTTCACACCAATGCACATAAAATAAAGTTGTTGTTTTTTTTTTTTTTTTTAAAAAAAAAAGCAATTCATCAAGTTCACTGCACTGCTAGGGAGAGCGTGACTCCTTAGTCCAAAGTCACAGGAAGGCTGCACTTGGTTACTGTTAGATTGACAAGTGAGATGTGAGCCTGGTGAATGGCTTAGCTCAGAGCTGGTTTTCCTCTGTATCCGGTATCCTTGGGAGAGCAGGAGCAACGGGATTTTATCAGAGTCCGAACAGCAAGCAAACAGTCACGTATTTGCGGGCTGACTTCCTGATAAACTGTGCCAACATGTAGATTCCTAGGCAAGCACCAGCTCACTAGATGCCGTTCAAGATTGGGTGAAGCATGTTTGGGATTTTTACCCCTTCAGAACATGTGTTCGGGGACAATACACACTTGCATAAGTGTGTTTCCATGACGTTCACATGAGCGTTTACAGAATAGCTGCCGCCGAGTGCATGGCTAAATTCTCAACCTGCTCTTCAGCCTTGAGTCATTGAAGCGGGATCACATGACCCCCAGAAATGCGCGTGATGTACGTGCTGAAGCTGTCACAGTCATGGGGGATGAAGAAACTTAAAGCAAAGAATGGCAGAGACGCAGCAGAGCCCTGAGTGGCCGGCCCTCCCAAGAAGCAGTATGTGGACAAGAGGAAGTGGTTGTTTATGAGAATTGCGAAATTCCAGTACGGCAAAACCACAGTGGCTTTTAAAGATGACGTGTGCTATGAGAAAAATCTTTGGAGGCCACACACACACAGACATACAGACACACACTCATGTGAGTTGTGTGTCTTTGTGTGTGCGCATCCACTTGTGAAAGTGGTTCTTATCAAGGAGAACTAAAAATACTGAGTTAGACCTAAAACTTTTTCTCTGAATGTGGGTTTGTTCCTTTTTCCTCTAACATCTGTCAATTCCCTTGCCACTATTTTCTAACTTGTTTATTTTCTTAGTTCTAAATGTTTTCTTCTAATTTATGCCACCCCCACACCCCATGTCCTGCCAAAATTCCACTTTCCCATCTCCCACCGGGGCAGTCTTTCCAGTCAGTATCCCTTCCTCTTTGTCTCCTCCACCCTGAGACTCTTTCTGACCAACAGGGTCACAGTTTGGTGGGCCTGGGGCATCCACCACCGGCTTGATGGGTGTTAGGAATTGGTTGTGTCCCCTCCATCATAAAAAGACTAGATGCTGAAATCTAATCCCTAGCAGATTTAGAGCTGGGGTCTCTGAAAGGCCAGGTCTGTCGGTCTCCATGGATGGGTGCAAACCAATAAAAGCAGAGAACACTGAACTGGCTCACTTTCTCTACTGCATAAGCACACAATGAGAAGTTTGAAGTCCGTAGCTCAGAACTGGGCTTTCAGCAAAACTCACCACACTGCCACCCTGTTCTGTTATTTAAGAGTAACGTGATCTTCATACTTTTTTAGCCAAACTGGCTAAAGCAGAGATATGGGATAAGTCTCCAAAGCCTGTGTCCATGTGGCCTGGTACCCTCTTTACCAACCAAGCACACCAGATACCCCAGTCCCTTTTTCGTACTCCATCACCTCTACCAACTTTCAGTAATTTTTTCGGGTATCTGGACCTTGAGATTGTTTTCAGTGTTGCTGTGCGCAGTAATCAAGTTCCTCCTATACAAGCTCAGTCTTTTTTTCCTTCCTCGCAGTGTGGGCTCTCCACCTGTACTTCATCCTAATACAACATCCGTTTGGCCTGAAAGCCTGGTGTTTTCCTGCCCCTTGCTGGAGAAAGAGCTGCTGTAAAGTTAGAGGAGCCTAGACAATCTACTACCAAAGTGCACAAGACAAAGATGTAGTTGGAGTCCTCACAGACACTAAATACATCCCAGAGCTACAGATAAACACATGCCTCTTTCGATTTATAGATCGTTATGTAAGAAGCTAGTACAAATGGAAGCTGGATCATTTGTAGAGTTGTGCTTAAAGTCAATCTTCAGAGCCCATTAGGTGCTCTTCTCTTGATTTTCACTTAGAAGAAAACAAAATGTACTGAAGATTAGAAAACGTAAAATAGAATTAACCCTCTGTATCCGTAATGAACCTCCATGAATTTGAGCAAGTGTAGTATGAAAATATCTCACAAATCAATTGTGCTTACACACACACACACACACACACACACACACACTTCTCTTAAACAAGTATTTGTATATTTGTATAGCACTTACATTGTCCTGGGTTACTAAAAGTAATCCAAAGGTAATTCATTGCATATAAATGCTATGCCATCTTATATAAGGTGTTTAAACATCACAGATTTGTGTGTCTGAGAGGGCTCCGAGAACCAACCGGCTGTGGATACCCCGGGATGTCTGTACACATTTTACTACAGGATGGTTTCACAACCTACACACTGGAAAATGAGCATTGTTAGCTGACATTAAATACAACAGAGATATCAGGGAACTGTACCCATCAGAGCAAGGCCTGGTCACACAAGAAAAGCTGTTTATTAAAGAAAGCTTGAAAAAAAATGTAACTAGGGTGGCATTTGATGAGCAACACAGATATAATGAAAATGTTAATTATCTGTGGTGGTGACTAATGATCCAATAATGATAAGCTAGCCGTTGCTTTAATATGTATGCGTAGGAGGTGGATGTGAGGAAGAGGCCAGAGGCTTCGGTGATAGGAGTTCCAGCTGGTGAGGCTGCCAGGCGGTCCCAAGCCTGTGCTAACCTCCCTGAGGTCATCAACTCTGTTCTTTGGAGTAGAAGTTCACAAAAGCTGGGGAGCTTTCAGAATGAACCAAACACAGCAATGCATATGGAGTCTCAATCTTTTTAACTCAATCAAAATATCCATCTTATATGTCATTTTTAAAGACGGAGTCTCACACTGTAGCCCAGGCTAGCCCTGAACGCATCGTATAGTCCAGATTGTTACCGTCCTCGTGGATGTCCTCCTAACAAGGCCTCCAGGACTAAAGTATGCATAGTTTTAAAATAGAATATTCTTTATTTATTTGTTGACAGTTTTGTAGATGACAAGTATCTTGACCATATGCACCCCAACTCCCCTTCTCATTCCTTCTAGGCACCCCTAACATGTCCCCTCTTCACGTTCTTTGTTCTTTCTTTGCTTTCTTCTTTCCTTCCTTTTTTCACTCCTTCCTCCCTCTTTCCCTCCCTCCCCTCTCTTTCTCCCCCCCCTTCTTCCTTTTATCTCTGTCAGCCTGCCTACTGTAATGCTGACTGATCTTGTTGGCTTGATCTTGTACAGGTAACCATAGCTGCTCTGAATTCATGAGAGCAACGGACAGTCTTTTACAACACCCTTTCCCATCTTCTGGCTCTTTGTTTCTTTCTGTCCCTCCTCCCACAATGCTTTTCAGAGCCTTGGGGTTAGGTGTTGTAAAGGATGTCCCATCAAGGGCTGAGCACTCAATAGTCACTTATTCTCAGCTCTTTGACCAGTTATCAGTCATGTGTTAACAGATGACCACTGTAAGGAGATGCTTCCCTGGGCAAGGTTGATGGCAGTACTAATTTATGTGTAAAAGTGTAAATACTTAGAAGTCAGTCTGACAACATGTCTGCTTAGTAGGAATACAGTGGTAGCTTCACCCTAGGACCTATAAACTCTCCAGCCATGGCTTTCGACCATGTTTGCAGTATGGGGTACAAAGACCCTCCTGTGGAGCAGTCCTCAAATTCAATCTACAATCGGTTGTCCCCAGACTGTCATGTCGTCATTGCACCAGTGGGTACATCTTGCCCGGCAGATTGCTACTGTAGCATTCAGACTTCACTGCTGGGCAATAGCATGAAGGAGTTTTCTGCCCTAGAGGCCTGCATGGGACCTTCGGGAACTAGGAACGGTAGCCAGGAGGGAGGAAGTTGTCCTATCAGTTCTAGCTTGATTCATCCATGACCCATCACCAAAGCAAAGCACATATTTCTTAACCAAGCATCACCGGAAAACACAGGACTTCAGCAACATTTTCCATTGCAGAAACTCTGGTTGTGATGCCTATCCAGGAATTTAAACTGCCATGTCACTTTCTGATATGCATTGTATATTTCAGAATACACATATTTTTAAAAGCAAGCTATGACTAAGTACTCTGATGCATTTCTACAGCAAGTTAAAAAATCCAAGTGTGCAAGCTGAAGGTGTGTTTACCAGCAAAATAAATATAATGTATGCTGTCAGCCTATGGGCTCCTTAATTAAGGACGCAGTCATTTTGCTTTCTGCTTCTGTTCAGTAAATCCAGGGGTTTTCCCCGTTACAATACTCTAAAGCAGTGGTTCTCAACCTGTGGGTTGTGACCCCTTTGGGGGTCGAATGACTCTTTCACAAGGGTAGCCTAAGACTATTGGAAAACACAGATATTTACATTATGATTTATAACAGTAGAAAAATTACAGTTATGAAGTAGTAACAAAAATAATTTTATGATTGAGTTCAGCACAACATGAGGAGCTGTATTAAAGGGCTGAGATACTTCCTGCTGAGATACTTTCTTCAGATGAGTATAAAACATTCTTTAATCTTTCAAAGAAACATGGCGACCTTGGGCCTGGTGTGGTAGTATATGCTTTAGTCCTAGCACTTGGGCAGCAGGGACAGGCAGATCTCCATGAACTCACAACGAGCACGATAATCATGGCAAGTTCCAGGTTAGCCAGGACTGCACAGCGAGACCCTATATTAAAACAAACAAACAAACAAACAAACAAAAAAGTACCAGCAAACCAAACCCCTTGGTAACCTTAACAACCTCTTCACACTCCAAGCAAGCTATACCATCACCTATTGTTCTCCTAATTTTGGTCTAAAAGAGTTTTTAGTATATAGACATCGCTGACGTTTGGGGGATCTGCTAGAGTCTTCGTCTAGCAGATGACAAGATGAAACACACTGCAGAGTTTCAAAACAGACATCTTAGTAAGTCATCCACTGGCACATACTTGGGATACAAATCACAGTCAGTGGGGGTGAAAGCCATAGATTTTCAAAGAATCCCGGCCTACTGGAAAGCAACGGACTGGATTCACCTTGCTAATTGTACAGTTTCCCTCACAGGGAGCTGAGGCTTTCTGATTAGTTGTGGAGCACATTCACTGGGTCATTTCTCATGGTTTTTGTTCTGGAGAATTTCCTGGCAACAGTCTACAACTAGTTGTATCTGAATTTCACGGTCTTTAACTCCATGCCAATCAATCTCCATTCTCTGCCTCTCTGTCTTTCCCTCTCCTCTCTCTTCCCTCTTTCCCCCCTTCATTTCCTCCCTAGTTCCTTATTTCCTTCCTCCGCTCTTTCTCTCTCTTTTTCTCGCCCATGGCCAGGCCCTGCTACATACTAGGCAAGCATTCTCCCCCGAGTCTCAGCCACTGGTTTTAAATAAAACAGGGTCTTTCATTCTTTATCTTTTATGTGCTGGAGAGAGGGGCAATATCTGGGTGAAAATCTCTGGTTTGTCATCCCTGGCTGAGTGAGTTTCTCCAGGAAGCTCATTAAGGCCCAGCCTGTGGTTTAGAAAGGCTTTAGTTCAATTTTGTGGATCCGTCACTTGCTATGTGATCCCTCCCAGCACTGGGCCTTAGTTGACAGTCTCAAAGGGCAAGTCCAGTGGGTACCAGGTACGGGTGCCAGGTGCACCTTATAAATGCTATCCAAAGCTGCTGCCTTAGGGAGTGTCCTGGAGGAGACACACACTGGCCCGTGTGTCTGGGAAGTAAGGCTGGGAGAGAGGTTTCAGCCCCTGGAGGGTGAGCATCGTCCTGACATGACCTGGAATGAAGTATTCTTGCTCAGTGAGTTTTGCCTCGATTTCGATCTCTTGCACAAATGTCCCTATGCTTCAGCTAATTGTCTTGGAGTATCTGCTTTAGTCTGAAGTGAGCCTTGAAGTGAGGGTGTGCTTGCCAGAACCTGGATTCCCCCAACATTATCAGACTTAACAGCGCCTAGAGAACTCCATGCAACCATGTTGAGCCGCCCCACAGTGACAACAGCAGAACTGGGCCTGACTCAAGCCTCGGTGCAGCATCCGCGTGAGGACCAAGGGCCTGTAAGATGCTATTAGTAGCTGGGAAAGGCATTTACTAATGTATTCTGCCGGAGGACAAGTTTGAGAGTTGAATGATTAAACTGAGGAACTTTCCTATGGGGCAGCACATAAGACCAAGATGAGGAGGGCAAATATGAACGGAAAATTAGATAAAATACATACATTTAAAAGTTCGGAAATTCACACTGTAAAAAAATAGATTAATATTTAAAGAAACATTTAAAAATGAACAAGAATTTGTCAAAAATTAGGAAAGGTCTAAGTCTTCGTGAACAGATGAACACATCAATGGAACAGTATAGAGAATATAGAAGAGAATATAGAAGTTTATATTGGCAAAGATATGAGAAATGGGTCTTCTTACACCTACCCACACAGAGTGTATCCCAGGCAGCTAGTCTGGCGGGCAATTTGGAAGTGAATATTCATTTTACAGATTATCAGTCGAGGGCTGGCAAGATGGCTTCGTAGGTAAAGACATCTGCAGTCAAGTCTGAGGATCTGAGTTCAATCCCAGGGATTACATGATGGAAAGAGAGAAACAAGTCCCTCAACTTGTCTTCTGACCCCACGTGCACTCTCTGGCGTGTGTGTGTGTGTGTGTGCGTGTGTGTGTACGAGCGCATGCAAACGCTCACACACACATGCACATACACACAAAATAAATAATAAAAAGTAATTAAAAATTTAAAAATTAGTATCTATAGTATCCCTCTTAAGTATTCTTATACACTAAAATGGAGAAATGAATAGGATGGTCACTGATGTCTTATTTATATTAGCAAAATGTAGCTAGCAATCTAAATATTCACTAATAAAATAATTCAATGAGCAAGAGCTCTTTGTAAAACTTTACATAGCAGCTACAGGGAGGTTGTGTCTTAGTGTATTACCACGGAAAGATTTCTCGGACACTCTAAGTAGAAGACTGCAGGAGATTTCATATGGAAATAAATGCCAAATGTTTCTATGAGGCAGGCTAGAAGCCAACGGCAGCTTTCCACAGTGGAATGATGTGAGTAGACTTTTGTGCTTCTGAGATGGTCCTGTCTGCAAGAATAGAGACAAGACCAGCAATTTGGAGGCTAGTGCAGCAGACTAACAGAGAGTTGGGAAAGTTCTGTTTTAGGCTTAATTTCTCCAATTATGGTTGAGATCAATTGTCTTTGTGGGTCATTTGCATTTACTTTCTGTAATGTGTATGTATGCATGTATGCATTCATGCACGCATGTATGTATATATGTGTGTATGAGAATGTTATGTGTATGTATGTGTGCGTTGTGTGCACGTGTGTATATGTGTGTGAGAACGCGTATGTGTGTGCATGTATATATGTGTGTGCATGTATGTGTGTTCATGCATGTATGTGCGTATATGTGTGTATGTGTGTGTGCATGCGTGTATGTGTGTATGTGTGTGCATGTGTGTGCATGTGTGTATGTGTGTGTGCATGTGTGTATGTGTGTATGTGTGTGGGAGAATGTGTGTATGTGTGTATGCATTGTATATGTGTGTGCATGTATATATGTGTGTGCATGCATGTATGTGTGTATATGTGTGTGCACATGTATGTGTGTGTGTGTATGCTAGTCATGCACTGACCGACTCAGCTACACCACCAGCACTCCGTGCAGTTTCTAGCTTTGATTCCATTAGGTTTTATTTTTTGCATGCTGGGTGCTGAACTCAGGCTCTTGCACATGCTAGATCAGCACTCTGCTATTAAGTCACATGCCCAGGCCCCATTAGTTGGTTTTTTTTTTCTGTCTTTACAACTCTTAAATAGCAAATCAATTTCCCTCAGTTTACCTTCCAAAATTTTAAACTTACTATTTAATCTCCCATGCAGTACTTTCAATGAGACAACTCCTTTTTTCCATGTATTTTTCTTTTATTAACCTTTCTAAATTGACATGCAAAATGATGGTTTTCATCATGCTATATTGTACCTGTATCATTGTACTTGCTCATATTTATCCCCCCCATCATCTCGCCTCATCCCCCTCCATCCTTCCCCAGGTCTACTTGCTATTCTCAGATAAGCCTCTTCAAGCAGTTTTCTACCAGACACTTGAACAGGGAAACAGCTTCAGAAGCCCTGAAAGACATCCCCGGCTCTGCCTCGAGAGGTCCAATCGCACTGGTTCGGTATAGTGTAGGCCCTGTATCATATGGTGCCAGAGCTATTCAAGGGCTGCGGAGGCACCGACCACGCATCCCTTCATGCCCAAACCATTCTCGGGGCCACCTCGTTTCTAAAAACGAACTGTAAAAATAATGTGATGTCTTGCCATCATTCTATAAGCAGGCAGGGAAGCTATTTCCAGGGTGGAGATGTTGAGAGTAGAAGCCTGGTTTCTGCATTTATATTTTTGTGGAGGCAGAAAAGAAAGGCTGCTCTAATTTTTCAGACTTTCAAATACCGTTTCTGCAATTTTGAATATTTAAATTAGTCGTGCAGGCTCCCCCATTGTTCTCGGGAGCTGCACTGAACACATAGATGCAAAAGGCTTATGGATATTCAATAGAGTTCGTCCCATATCCTCCAGCAAAGGAAGAAAAGGATGTTATAATTTGGAATAGTATTTTGCACAAACCAATTTCTTTGCATTACAAAGAAGCCCTGCATTACTGTCTCTTAGGATAACTAATTATATACACAGAAGGTGATCCTGCCATGGCCTTTCTAGCCTCCTGAAATGGATTTAGACTTCTAGTATATTTAGTCTTTAACTGAGGTGTCTAATTTAATACCAGACTCTGATCCCAGAATATCCCAGAGTATCCCAGATAGGGTGTCTGGGAAGAGCTGGTAGCGCTGGTTGGCTCCACATCTGAGTGGGAGAGAGTATTCTCTGGTACAGCTCCCGGCAGACATACCACTGACTGGAAAGCCAGTGAGTCACTCTCGATCCTGAGGCCGCCTCACTCTCGTCTTCTCTGCCAGACCCAAGCCAGACCCGTGCAGTTAGTTCTTAGTGGTGTCTGGTGAATAGCCTCGAGCAAAATAGCCCTCATTGTGGAGTAAATGTCTGAGGCCACAACAATCTCTGCCAGACCCAAGCCAGACCCGTGCAGTTAGTTCTTAGTGGTGTCTGGTGAATAGCCTTGAGCAAAATAGCCCTCATTGTGGAGTAAATGTCTGAGGCCACAACAATAACCCGTGGAAGAGTTGGGTTTGCACCAGGCCTCTGGACTTCATGGCTCACTCATTCTCAGACCACGTGCCCTGCTAGCCAGATGTGATTGCAAACACGTATACTGAAGCGTCCTGGGTTCATCCTTCACACTAACAGAAACAAAACAGCATGAAGATGAAAGAACAACGCAGGCGCGCCCGGGATAAAGCTTGTTTTCTGCAGTGTTAATCCTTCCGCAGGGGTAACTGCCGTGAATTTATTGTCCACCCTTCAAGGCGGAGACAGCAAAACGGAACATCTGCGGTGGCCATGAGCTGGAAGCCACAGGGACAGATGTCACAGTCACTCACTCACTGAATCCAGCAAACTTTAACTGGACATTTATTTTTGGGACGAGTTATGCTACACTCAGAGACCCCGCCCCACCCCCACCCCCACCCCCAGAAACAGGCAAGCTTAGGCCTACCCATGACTGCAACCTTCCTGAGGGTATTATAGGTCAGTGTTGCTTAAAGTGTGACAGTCGCCTCTCTGGGGATCCTGGAATGATTAAGTCTCTGAGTGAGACTATCACTGTCTCCACCCCGGGTCTCATATGTGTATTTTATTGTAAACATTTAAATTATGAAAACTATCAAAAGAGACATTAAACTGGAGAGATGGTAAGATAAGTTCTGTATATTTTCATCTATGTTCAATAATGATCGATATTTTGTCATCTTGCTATAGCTATCTTATTTCCTGTAGGTTTGTAAACAAAAATACTTTCTGGTTTTTGTTTACTTATTTATATTTTCAGACAGGATCTTAATATATATTCCTGGCTGTCCTGGAACTCACTGTGTAGAACAGGCTAGCCATGAACTCACCGTGTCTTGTGTGCTGGTATTAAAGAAGTATGCCTGGCAACAGAACCTTATAAAAGGTTTGGTAGCACTCACCTTTTGTTCAAACAGTTGGAAAGCAGAGGCAGATGGATCTCTGTGAGTTAAAAGCCAACCTGGTCTACATAGCAAGTTCCGTTTCAGCCAGAGATAGGTAGTGAGACCTGGTCTCAAAAAACAAATAAACAAACAAAACCAATAAAAATGCTTTAAGTAAGATATGAGAGGTTCTTCATATGACTCTTCCATTGGCACTTCAAGAGAACCAGTTTGATCTGCTCTGTGATGATACGTTTAGTATTGTCACAACTGAGAAGGCCGTGTCACTGTGTGTACTAGGTACTGATTGCTAACGCTGCCTGGGACACCTGCATGATATGGGATGCCCTTCTGCATGCTGGGAATATGTTTTATTACCATTGGTTAATAAAGAAACTACTTTGGCCTATGGCAGGACAGAATATAGCTAGGCGGGGAAAGTAAAATTGAATACAGGGAGAAAGAAGGCAGGGTCAGGGTAGACACCAGAGGCTGCTGGAGGAGTAAGATGCCAAAGCATTACTGGCAAGCCACAGGGCACAGGGCGATACATAGATTATTAAAAATGGGTTAATTGAAGATGCAACAGCTAGTTAGTAATAAGCCTGAGCCATGGGCCAAACAGTTTGTAATTACTATGAAGCCTCAGAGTGGATATTTGGGAACTGGCAGGCAAGAGAGAAACCTTCAGTTACACATGCCTGCTAAAAGAATATTTATAGTGACTCAAGAGATGGCTCTTGCTGACTTTTAAAGGACCCGTGGCTCGTGCCCATCTAAAAATCCAGCTCAAGAAGATTTGATGCCCTCCTCTGGCCTCAGCAGACATACACTCACACAGAAATAGAAATGGTAAGAATAAGTCAATATGAAGGTATCTCTTGTTTATGTGCAATTCAAATTGACCTGGGAGCCCCGTGTTTTCATTGGCTAGCTCTATTAGCTCTAACCAAACCTGCTCTAATGCATGGCAGAGTCCCAACAGCAAAGAACTCTCTGCCTTAGAGTGAACAGTGCAGGGACTGAGAAACTCTGCTGGAAATCCAGGCTCTCACATGATTTCCCAGTAGAATGAGGAGAAGACTGCAGCTGTGAAAATTTTAATGTCATCGGACTTTAGCAGCCTTGGGTCCCATCCCATCGAGGATGCAGAAGAAAACACAAGCCCTGCTTCCAGCAAACTATTCAAAAGTGCTCACACCGTGGGAAGTCCTGAAGGCTCTCTACAACCTCCTCACTGTGATGATAATTTAACACATGCCACCTACGGTCTGGTCACATTGCTTGGAGAGACTATTGCCTACAGAAACACGCTAATTCAGAAATACTTGTTGAAGCTGACATTGGACAAAATGCTTTGAGCAATGAATAGAAACAGAAAGTAGGTTAAAGGTAGGTCAGTAAAGTTAGATACAGAACTACCATGTAACCAGCTATTTCATCCTAGGCATATACCCAGAGAACTCCACATCCTACCGTGGATATATTGCACCCCCATGTTTATGGCTGCTCTATTCACTATAGCCAAGAACCAAAGCCATCTTAGGTGTCTATCAATAAGCGAATGAATAATTAAAATTATATATATGCTTATCAATAGATCAATGAATAATTAAAATTACATCTATTTATCAATAGATAAATGAGCAATTAAAATTACATATATGTATATTTATGAGTACTTTTGAGCTCTAAAAATGTCATCACAAAATTTTCTGGGAAAAATAAATGGACTTAGAATGTATAATATTAAACAAGGTCACACACTCTCAAAAGAAAAAGACTGCATGGTACCCTTCATGTGCACGATCTAGCCAGTTGTATATGTACACACATGTACATGTGGACACAGTATGACACGCAGTAAAGAGCAGGAAAGGCTGACTATTGGGGCGTGAGGAAGGACTGGATGCAGATAATAGAATGAGTTACGAAAGACAGTGGAAGACTAATCGGTTTTTCTAGTTCTAACTCTGTTGTAGATTTTTCTTTTCTTCTTTTCTTTTGTGGTGGATAAGTGCATTAAAATATATTCAGCAGGGAAAGTGTGAAATTCATTATGAAGCCCCACAGCTTCAGGGTGGCCATTCTAACTGGACAGAAGTTCACTGAGATGGATAGACTTTGGGTCTGGGTCATTTCAGTGTGATGTTCCTCATTCCTAATTTTTTTTGTAATGTAGTTCATTTAAAGAAACAGAGAGAGAGAGAGAGAGAGAGAGAGAGTAAAAACTATGATTCCTGAGAGATATCTGGAGTTTCATGGGTTAATAGGTGGGAAAGAAATTCTAAATCCTAAGTAGTGTTTTGGTTCTGGTCACCCACTGATGCCAGCTGCCTCATCTAATTCGTCTTTTTTAACTTTTTATTCTTTATTTACTTTTATTTTTTTACATACCGATCTCAGTTCCCCCTTCCTCCTCTCCTCCCGTTCCACTACCTTCCCCCGACTCCACTCCCCCTTCATCTGATTCTTATCACTCTTTTCCTATAGAAAGAGAGACCATATTTTAACATACAGGTTCACTAGATCGTGAGCCTCCATAGTAGGGCTGGGATGTGATGCTGAGCAACTGCTGGGGTCCGGGAAGACATGGCCTTTCTAAGCCGGGAGCACCAGCAATTGGCAGGTGGATCCTGAACAGGGTAGCAGGAAATTCTCAGTGCTGACCGCTGCGGCTGAATACAGAATTATAACCCCATCCCCGCTCTAAATCCCTTCTAATTCTGCAGCTGGCTATCACCATCAGTCACGTGGCATTGCCTCTCCAGCCGAAGTAGGAACTTTTTAAAAAATGTAATAGGAATGAAATAATAATTCACCTCTGGTAATATGTTTACCGAAGAAAATGTTCTCTGAGCAGATATGGGGAAAGTTGAGATTTATAGTCGTTCGTGGAAAGCCATGCATACTTTTGATCCCAGTATTTAGGAGGCAGAGGTGGGTGGATCTCAGTCAGTTCCAGGCTTCATAAGTGAGACCCTGTCTCAAAAAAAAAAAAAAAATCCTTCATGAGAACATTAGTGAGTTGGCCATCTCAGACCCCTGCTTTCCATGACTGTCTAAAGATCATTCTGAGATGTGTCACTGACCAAGATATGATACAGCAAGGTGGTGAACTAGGCGGTCAGTGCTCTGCCATTCTTGAGAAGCTGGAGGGCACCCTCCCAGAGTCGGCTCACCTAAGATTGCAAAACCAGCTGCTGAGTCTTCATCCACATCTGTGTCCTGCAGCGTTCCTTTAGCCCAGATGTTCTCCACCTTCCTAATGCTGAAACACCCTTTGATACAGTTCCTCATTCTGTAGTTAACTCCCAACCATAGCATTATTTTCGTTGCTATTTCATGATTGTAATTTTGCTACTGTGAGGCATCGTAATGTGGATATTTTGGGAAACAGAGGTTTGTCAAAGGGGTTGTGGCCCACAGGTTGAGAACCACCGCGTTAGCCATTTTTTGAACTATACAGGGAGCTAGGTCCTGCCTTGTTATGCCCATGCCACCACAAAGGAGACAAAAGGTAGCTCGTGCTCTGTGCCGTGTCACTTAACAGCTTGCTCACACTGGTCCCTCTGACTCACTCTGGGAGGATCCAATTATACCTGTGACCTCTGCTTAGAGGACACTGACTCTTGTCACCCACTTTTGAAAGCTTGCTATAAAAAGTAGCTGACCAGAACAACATTTTTTTTTTTTTTTTGATTGAAGGGTTAGTTTCAGTTTTCTGAAAAGTTGCCCTTACATGGTCCACTGTCTCCTCCACAGGCTAGCAGACGGGACCATGCGGGGCTGCAATCCCCAAGGGCACAGAAGGTCTGGCTGCTGTCATTGTTGAGCCAAGGGGTTTTTGATGACAAATGGTCATTTCAAATAAGCTTTTAAACTGGAATAATGCTAGATTTGCCCATGAGTTGTTAAAGCAATATGGAGACTTTTCACATACCTTTTCTACCCGTTTCCTGTGCTGTGTACTCATTCTGTAAACCAAGGAACATTGTTGTTGACTCTGGACTTTATGTGACCTCACAAGCGCTTCCATTGTTTTCCTTTCTGCTCCATGTTCAAATCCTGTGTGGCATGTAACATTACGTGCTTTACCCAGTGAGCCGTCTCTCCAGCCCAAGTCTTTCTTGGACTAGGCCTCGTCCGTAGGCTCACACTCAGTTGCTGTAGCATCGTCTAGTAAAAACCGCAGGTCTGTTTAGTGAAATTTTCCTTCCCTTTGGTAGCTGACTACCTTGGGCAGATGATAAAATGATTGATGTCTAAGTCTATGGCTTATTTTTATCAGGAATTCTGCTAAGAGAGTTTGTCAAGAATCCCCCGTCTCCACTGCTCCTCTTAGTACTTTTCCATCTGTTGGATTCTGTTGATCTGCTTTCTGGCTATAAATTTCAGCTGTTATATGTGGCAGATGTCTTTTCCTTTACTGCAATAGGTACAGATTAAACTTTGCCTTTATTGTCTGCAGTGTCTGGCTTTGTTTTACTCTCTGGCACCTAGATGACGGATCAAAACCAGGTGGGAACCATCATTTCCACTTTCGCTGTTCTCATTCCTATAATGCAACAACTTGTATAAGGACTGGGTTTCGTGTGTTCTGAGAGCAAGCCTTGTGTCTTCCTCACCATGTTGCACAGAGACTGGCACCTGTTTCTACATGCTGGCATGAATTTCCAGGGTTGCTCTTTGCTAAATTAAACATTCCAGACTGGTGGTCAGTTTTTTGTTGTTGTTTGGTTTTGATTTGATTTTTCTTTGAGACAGGGTTTCTCTGTGTAGCATTGGAGCCTGTTCTGAAACTCGCTTTGTAGACCAGGTTGGCCTTGAACTCACAGAGATCCACCTGTCTCTGCCTCCTTAGTACTGGAATCAAAGGCATGAGCCACCACCGCCCAGCATGGTAGTCAGTTTTAAACAGACGGTAGGAGGGTGGGCCTGCGGCATATCTGGAAATGAGTGTGGATCTGCTGGATTTATTTCTGTGCTGTTGGGCAGGGCTCAAAGTCCTCCGTGGGCCTGGTTTTCCCTGCAGCAGAGACCTGAGCTCATCTTCTACAGCAGTGGCCTCAAGAAGAACTGACTATGGCCTACGTCATCTATTTACTCGGTTCCACACTTTCCTCCCTTTCTAAAAGCTCATTAGTACATGCTCTGTATTTGCTTAGATATTGCTACATGTTGTTAGGCTATCCCACCCCAAACAAACAAGCAAACAAACGGAGCTAATTCCATCCATGTTGGTGGTTCAGGCGTGGAGAGGTGATTTGGAAGTTCTCTGCCTGACTGGTGAGCAAACTGAGGCAGCCAGTAATAGCTAGCTTGCCATGAGAGCCTGGCAAACCTGGTTCAATTCCAGAACCCACCTTGGCAGAAGAGAACTAACTCTCAAAATCCTTTGATCTCCACATATGTATCATGGCATGTTCGAGTCTGCATTTGTGCCGACACCGTGTACACAAACACACGCAGAATAATAAATAAATGTAAGTAAATTTAAATTGGAGTTCTCTGTGTGAGATAACTATTCCTCTTTTATTTTTGCATATATTTCTCTGCTCATTTATCTCACTAGTACTTGGGAAAGGTTGGCTGGTTTTGATGCATTGGCCCACGAAGAGATACACATACACCTTAATTTTGATCAAGTGTTTTCTACCTTCTTGAAACAGAAAAGTGAATTTTCAAGTGAAAATGTTTTCATTTTCCAGTGTATTTTAATCATTCTGAGTGTGGGTGGAGGCGAACAAGACAGTAACTTCATCAGCTCAAATGGTCTTTATCTAGCAGCAGAAGCAGAAGAATCATTAATAGCGATAGTGACAGACAAGGAGCCTTCCAGAAGTCCTTCACAGGGAACCAGGTTGGCCCAGTCAAGGGAAAGGTCTCGCCAAAACCTCTGCCTTGTAAGCTCTGCATGGTTTTGAAGGCTCATGGGAAAGAGAGTTCTGTCATCTTCCTGGCAAACCCTCTGAGATATTAGAAATGGTGACTAAGGGAAACATGAGTGTATTGATTTTTTTCACTTAAAGTCTCCATTGCTGAAGGTAAAACCCAATTCCATCTGCCTTTTTTGCAGTGTAGGAGAAAACAAAAGTTTAAAGAGGTTAAATTGCTTGCCCATGATCACCCTGCAATGGGTAGATGCAAGATGTATCTATGGCCTAATTCTATGTCACCCCTCCTTTTTTTGTCTGCCTTGCCTAGTTAATGAGATTGTTCAGCAGGCAAAGGAATTGGGCTTCTCAGCCAGCTTGGACTGAAGGTAATACACAGTCTTGGCCACAAACTCTTACGTCTCCAGCTACTGGTGCAGAGCTGGGTCAGCAAGGGAGCTCAGCTGCCTTTGGGATCACTGCAGATGGAAGCAGGAGACTGTGACACCTCATAGCCTGTGACAGTCTTTGACTGAGCATCCAGGCCTTTGGGAGAGTTTTACACTTCATAGTACCCTACCCAACTCTGACCCTAAAAATGTAGAAAAGGCTTCTCTGGGCCCAAGTCTAGGAACTCAGCTTGTAAAATGACGGAAGGAATCCCACCTCGGATTTCCAGTGAGGATCATTGCTGCCCTACCCACAGATAGGGTGGGTGGGATAGCCTGGTAGAAAGGAAGCTCTCCCAGCAAAGGGAACCACACAGTGAAGAGATAGTCTGTAGGATGGCAGAAAATCTTTGACAGCTATTCATGGGACCGGAGATTACTATCTATAATATATAAAGAATTCAAAACAATTAAATGCAAAACAACAAATGATCTAACAAGAGCTAATGAAGTGAAAACACACCGCTCAAAAGAATTATAAACAGCCAGTGAGTACATGAAAATATTTATTAGATATATTTATTTGGGGGTGTGTGCACCCACTTTTAGAATAAAAAGGACAACTTTTGGAGTAACTTGTTTGAACTGGTTCTCTCCCCTCACCGCATGGAATGCAGAGACTGGGCTCACATGGTCAGGGCTGGCAGCAGATGCCTTTCCCCCTTGAGCCGTCCCAGCAGCCCAGGGCTCAGTGTCTCTAGCCATTACAGAAATGCCAGCTAACGCCTCAATGAGATTTCACCTCATTGCTTTCATACTGGCTACCGCAAAGAAACAAGAGACGTTGGTGAGGACGCAGGGGTATGAAGAACCCTCGTACACCAATGATGAGGACCAAATTAGTGCAGCCACCATGAAAATCAGTATGAAAGGTCCTAAAAAATGGAACTGAACTGCTATATGACCCAGCTATGCCACTTTGGGTATCTGTTTGAAGGAATTAAAATTAGCATACAATACTTTCAGACTCACGAGTCTTGGGGCACTACTCATAACAGCTGAGTTACAGAGCTTGTCCTAGTGCCCGTCAACAGAGGAATGGCTGAAGAAAATGTGGAATCCATAAAAAGGGAGTGTTTATTTATCCATACAGAAAAATGAATTCATGCTGTTTGCAAGAAAGCGGGTAGAACCGAAGATCACCGTGTTCAATGAAAGGGGTCGAACTCAGATAAACAGGAATCCTATGTTCTCTCGTATGGGGGATCTAGAGGAGGGAAAGCCCATAAAAGTAGGACTATTAGGGGACATGAAGATGACCAGAGAGAAGTGAGAGGAATGAGGTGCGAGCATAATTAAAATATGTTATATGCTTATATAAAAAGTCCCAGTGAAACATACATTAATTTCATACATTTTTTTTAAAAAAGAAAGGCCTTTATTAGCTTAGGTTTGAATATAAGGTTTGAATATTATTTTGCTCGATCTCTTTCTGTCTGTCTCTTCTCTCTCTCTCTCTCTCTCTCTCTCTCTCTCTCTCTGTGTGTGTGTGTGTGTGTGTGTGTGTTTTGAGGTAGGGTCTCAAGTAGCTCAAGCTAGCTTCAAACTTTTCCTAAAGCCAAGTAAGACCTTGAACTTCTGATCACCCCACCTCCACCTCCTAAGTGTCACCACACCTGGCTGCGAATACGCCTTTTAATTGTTATTGTTGGTGGTGGTTAATGGCATCATGGAACAAAGTGTTTAAACAGAACCACTACCAATTACGGTGATTAGATGTTCTGGACTGGCTAGTGACTCAGCCAGATGAGAGAAAAGGATGGTGGCATCAGTAGCTGCTGTTAGAACACTTCCCCACTTGCACAGACACCGAGGCACCCTGAGAATTTCATACATTCTTGTTAGCTTTTCCCGGATCGCTACCCACTAGTTTTCGACATTTTAATATTTCTACTAAAAATTGCTGTATTTTATTCTTGCACCAAAGAGTTCCTTTGAAGCGCTCGCATAGACAGCCTGTGGTTGTGACATTTCTTTTGAATGGTAGCTTACCCATTGCTCATCGTCAGTTATTTTCTTTTGTTATTGTGTGCGGTATGAATGTGGGCGTGCACAGGCTTCAGTGTGCTTGCGGAGGTCAGAGGACAGGTTTACGGAGTTGGTTCTCTCCTCCCACCCTTATGTGGTCTCTGAGGATCAAGCTCTGCTTTCAGGTTTGTGCCCTGAGCTGTTTCAATGGTCCCACGCTCTTCAGAATTTTGCAGTGTTTTTTTTTTCCCTCTTTCCTTGTGCTATTTTGTATTTATTTCGTCTTCAATCTTGTATTATGTTTCTCCCATGGCACACTTGACTTTTCACTGCTGCTTTGAAAATGCTTAAGTAGCTGAATGCCCAAGTGTACAAATTTGTTTTTCTTCTGAAAACATCTAAAACTGTAAATCTGAAAAGCCAGTGTCCAGACTTTACCAGCGTCAAAAGTCACGGTTTTAGGAACTGGATGTTTTCTTTTTAAATGGACAATAAACAAGGCCTGAAGTGTGCTTCATTATTGTGAGCTGCCATCTGACCTTGGCTCCAGCTCATTAATTACCAGCTACAGTTTTTATAGGCTCATCAGATGCTTGCACATTCCTTCCCTGGAGGACCGCATGAAGATCTGTCGGATGAGTCAGCAGGACACATGCCTGTATCCTCTGCTGCTACATTACCTTGTCTCAAGCCCAGCGGAGTCCGGACTATTTGGAGCAGACACGCGCATGCCCACACGCTACAGCTTTCCCTTGGAGATGTTCACCTTGAAGACCACATTTCATGCTCATCTTGATCAGATTCTATCTCAAGAAGAGAGGGATGTAAGCAAGCCATGGAAAACCACTAGCCTGGCCATCTCTCCAACTCTCTACCTTACCAGCAATCCTACATTTATGAATATGTTACGTATATAAAAGTATATGTTATACACCTATATGCAGATGCTAGAGGCAGCTGGAGTAGAAAGCACCCACAAGGAATCAGTTAGAAGGGCAACAGTATTTCTCTGCTAGTGAGTGCCAGGCCACTATCATTCACGAACTCATCTTCCTCTGAGCAAAAACCGTCGTGGCAAGCAGCCTTGGACTCATGCATGCTATTATGTGGACTTCCCTGAGAGGTCAGGACCCCACGGAGAAAGATTTCATAGGATTTGATCACAGGACCTTCTGAGTTCACAGCTCGCTCATACATGCTAATTACATACGCCTGCCCAGGGCCAGCTGCACTGTTGAGGGCTCTGAGCGTTTGCACGGTGAGTCAATAGACTAATGTCCTGACGCTGGTGAAAACTCCAGCTCCAGCGGCTGCTTGGCAGGATGGCCTCGACGGCTGATGACCTCAAGCATCTTGCCTGGGAAAACAAAAGGTATCAAGAAGGCATCAAAACTTCCCAGAAGTTACAGGGGCCGAGTGAACTGCTATTGAACCTCATAGTAATTTACCTTGAAGAGTGAGGTGAAACCAGTCTGATTTCTGAACTTGGCCTATGACTCAGCAAACTAGCAGGGCACTAGATCAAAGAAACCTGCCTTCATTCTGCAGGTGGAAACGGGCTTCGTGCCAAGTACCCAGATGGGTCACAAGTGCAGCAAAAGGGTTTATGTCAAGAGCTGGACTGGGGCCCAGTGTGGCTTTTCTAGGAAATGACTAATAGAGCCAGGGACTTCTTAGCACCGGACACAGAAACCGGTCACAAAGCCCATCTCTGTCCAGTGTGGTGAACAATATTTTCATACACCATGAAGATGTGTTGATCCTATTGGTTTAATAAAGAACTGACTGGCCAATAGCTAGGCAGGAAGAGGTTAGGCAGGAGACCCAGACTGAGAGAATGCTGGGAAGAAGAAAGGAGAAATTGCCAGGCAGATGGAGAGGGAGCAGCACGGACTTTACAAAGTCAAGGTAATCCATGTAAAAGTAGATATAAATATGTGGGTTAATTGAGGTTGTAAGAGCTAGTTAGCAACAAGCCTAAGCTTTTAGCTAAGGATTTATAATTAATAATAAGTGTTAGGAATTTTTCCTAATGTGAGCTCTCTGCCAATGCAAAAATCCCAATCAAGCCAAATCACAACAAGCCAAATTTAAAAATATCCAAGTTTAATGGGATTCCTGCGCTCTCGGGGGAACAGGGAGGCCACAAATGCGAGCACCAGGGAAGAGGAAAGAGACCACATGTTTCTCCTTTGGGAACTCACATAAATACCCTGTGGGAGTGGTCCTGACCCTCCTGTGGGAAGGCCTGGCATGCTGGGATTTGGAGTCCAGACCAAAGCAACTCTCAGGTCAGGGAAGCTGGGACAGATGCTAGGGGCTGGGGACTATGCCCCCAACTCAACAATAAGTTTCTGTGTGGTTATTTGGGAGCTACTGGTGGGAAAAATATCCCACCCACAGTCCAGAACATTGTTTTTAATAAGTTAAGACTTATTTATTTCCCATCCTTCCCACCTACCTCACTTCCTCTTCTCTCCACTTGAAGACCCCTCCATGTCTCCTTCCACTAGCTCTAAGAAGCAAAGAGAATTTTCCAGATTTCTAAAGGTTCTCTAAGAGTGACTGCTAAAATTCTCCATTTAAAAATATCTTTATTTTTATTATTTTTAATTATGTGTAGGTGTGTGTTTGTATGTGGGCGTGCATGCTAGTGCAATTGCCTCCAGAGGCCAGAGGTGTCTGATCCTCCTGAGCTGGAGTTATGAGTGATTGTGAGTCACCTGATGTGGGTACTAGGAACTGAACTCTGGTCCTGAGAAAATGCAACATATGCGCCTAATCACTGAACCATCCCTCTAGCCCCTAGGGCCCCCATTTTTGTGTCTACAGGACGTCATACATCAAGTGATGTATGACATGGAAGTTTTCCAACTATTGATTCTCAAGCTTCCACCCGACTTTATTTTATATGGTGCATAGTCTACATCATTTCTTGGGCTGTTTTTAAGGTAGCATTTCAACTATACTTGTAGAGAATTTTTTTTTATCCATTCTCTCTATCTATTCAATACCACTGAATTGGTTATCTGCCTTGGAAATTGAAAAACAGGAGATGGGAGTTGAAAATATTGATTCTTAGGCTTTAAAAATGGACAAGTTTAGCCAAACCCTTGTTCTTCTAGAACCAGGCCTGGAAATAACCACACACTGCTCTCTCAGATAGCTTTTCCTGTATACTAAACTGCCTCCGAAGCTTGTGGTGTAGAACAACAGCTATTTTTGTGGCAGACGACTGTGTGGATCAGCAATTAGGATGGGCCAGCCTCAGCTGTGGGGCTGCTGGGTCGGGATCTGTGGTGCCCTCTGCCTGATTGGTGCGTGGTTACTCTTCATGGCCTGTGTGCTGTCCGGCAGATGACTTAGGCTCCTCCACGTCACGTCTGCATAGGGACTCTGGAGAAAGAGTCACTCCAAGGCCAAACCTGAAACTGGCATCGCACCAATCTGCACATTCTATTGAGCAAGGCACGGGGTTCTTGATGGGAATCTATCTGAGTCAGATTCCTAAACATACAGAGACGGGAAGTCAGTTGTTTTTAAAATCTGCCACACCTCTAATGAAGAGCAGGTACCAACACATGACTATCACATATCCCTCACTTGAAACAATAGTACGTCGTCATACCTTTTAGCATTGCTGCCACACGCACAGCAGACACTGAAATAACTTTCAGTTTAGCCCGCTGTCCTAGGTCTGTATAATAAATGGATATCTTCCTTAGACACAATAGCGTTCATGTGGCCGTAGTCTGTGCAGATCTGTATTGTAGACTGTAGGTTCTCTGGGTAGACTGAAGTAGATATTACAAAGGACATTCATTAGGGTTCATCCCTGAGATCGACTCCTGTGGAAGAGACAGAGGAGGAGCTGAGTAACCCTGCAAGTCCGTGGCCTCAGTGGACCCTGAGGGAGCTCTGAGGTATCAAAAGCTTGTCAGTGCTGTTAGAGATTGGGCAGTGTGACTAAGCCTTCATACTAAACACTTTCTTTAGCGTGCACTAGATGTAGGCCTCCTGTGGGGAGAACAAAACCTCGTCCAGAAGTACTCAGATATAGGTGGAGGTTTGAACAGCAGTGCCAAGGCCACAGGCCCTTCCTTCGAGAGCCATCAAACGCTAATGGGATTATGGGAAGATTCTGGTTACAAACAACTGACTGTCTCTAGGAAACGCTGCGTGACACGGAGTGCCATTTATTGACTCTGTTGCTTTCCTCAGAGGGTTTCAAATAGCTTTGTGAAGGGTTTGACTCATAGCCCTATTCCCTTCAGTTAGATCTGAAAAATAAGTAATGTGCTCACTGAGGAATTAATTCATTTCTCATGCAAATCTGCTTTCATGCTGTTTCTGGCTGTAGCGTTTCCTTCCACAGGAGAATACATTTCTGCCATTCTGGCCAACAATCCTCCTCATTGGTGCTGGGATCATTGGAATGTGCTACCCTGCCTGGCTTTGAAAACATCTTAATGTAGACTTCTGTTTGAAAAAGCGAAGATGGCGGAACATGGATCAATTCTCCAAGAACTGCATTGTAAACACAGTTGCAGCTGTTCCTGGGATTGCCCACGAACAGACGCTTGGGGCAAAGGTGAGGAAATGCTTCCGTGAGAGAGGATCACTTACGTGAGAGGGGGAAGTTCAGCACCTGAGCTCAGGAGGCAGGGCAGGGCAGTGAGGCGCCCAGGAGGTGCAGGCCTGTGTCAATCCTTCAGTGGCTACCAGCAGCGACCGACTAACAGCGCTGATGCGGTACACGGCGAAGGGGGCACAGTATCTAAACATAAGAACATTTGACATCGTTGATGAAATCTCAGCAGGTTCTGTAATAAAACTGACCTTTGTCCACCCCAGAACAAGACTTCATTAGAGTTTGGTTTGTTCTTGCTGGCCCTCTGGTCACATAGTCTGCCCCAGTAAGGTAAATTGCTAAATGGGCTTACTTGTTTACCTAATGCTTCTGCAAGGAAGGCTCTCTATCTGTGGCGGTTTTATTTGTCAATGTACCCCTTGGTTTGGTCATTCTTACCTGGTTGTGTGATAAGGAATTGGTGCATTTTGATTAATCATGAGTTTTATTGAGTCATGATCATCAGGTTACTGACTTTCAGAGAACTGGAACTCCGTGGACTGTATTGATAACCATGATATTAGAACTAGTTTGCCTTTGGTGGTTTAGAAGCTCTCTGAGATCTCCCATGACTTTTTTGCTTTTCACCTCAAAGTTTCAAGATTTGGGCAACTGGGCCCGGCACATGCCTGGGTGTTGTGTGTATATGGTCTAGTGTCTGAGTCTGGACTTTGCTACTGCTTTCTGGGGAAAGAAAATGACTAGATCTCTTGAGGTTTGTGTCTTCTCCTTCCTTGGATCCAAGTCATGGGGATTGCCCTTTTGGCTAACCTCAGATATATGCCATCCTCGAGACATGTAAAGGCTGAGCTGTAGTAGAATTCCACACGAGCAAGCGTCTGCTAATCTCAGACCCTTTTTACCATTTCTCTGGGCCTACAACAGAAGCCTTGGGCTGGACTGTGGTCTGCCCGCATTTCAGGCTGATTAGTCGGAAGGTTCTCCTGGACTTCTCAAGAGATGTGCCAAATGCTTTAACTGGGCAGTTCATGGCTGTATACAAGCACGACCCATGTGTTCTAATGTCCTTTGTATTCAAGTATTTTGTTGGTGTCTTATTCCTCTTTGAAAGTAGGCACCACACTACTTGGTGACAACTGACTTTGATACAGTGAAGAGTCTGCCACCTCACACAAGTAAATCCCAGTGTCCCATGTGCCCAGTTGGCCACCAGAATGTCAAATCAGCATCTGTGTTATCCAGGCACCAAAGCTCTTCAGAGAATGTAGTCAGATTAGGGTAATGAGCATATCTATCGCCTCCCATATAGCTCAGTTCTCAGGGTAGAGTTCATGTTCAAATGTTTTGCCTTCCTAAAGAATTGCTAAATAAAGGTAACAAAATATCTTCTATAAGCAATCCTTAAATTCTTTTTTTTTTTTTTTTTTGATTTTTCGAGACAGGGTTTCTCCGTAGCTTTTGGTTCCTGTCCTGGAACTAGCTCTTGTAGACCAGGCTGGCCTCGAAGTCACAGAGATCCGCCTGTCTCTGCCTCCCGAGTGCTGGGATTAAAGGCGTGCGCCACCACTGCCCGGCCCTTAAATTAGTTTTTTGAGGAAAGGAAAATACAATGCTTTTCCTATTTGCTATCATTGTTTGACATTTCCAAAGGTTCCTATCAAAAGATTCATGTTGCAACTGAAAACCATGGGCTCTTAGAACAAAGGCCTCTCCTGCCCTGTACTGGATGAATCCCTGATGAACAATAATCAATCAAGCTGTCCCTCCAGGATCACAGACCCATGCTAGACACCAGAGCTCCCCACTTTCTTTCCTGACAAGCAGGATTAACTTCCTTGCTGCCAATTTACCTGAAGCCACAACTTAAATGGTTTGTATGGATCATGTCATTGTATTTCCCAAATACTAACTGGGCTCTAATTCTTCTGTGCTACAGATACAGAGGAAAGATAAGCTTTCCCCAAGTTCCATAGCTAGTCAGTGGGCAAACCCGTGCAGCACAACCCCCAAACTTGCGCTCTAAACACCGTGTTGTTCTGCTGCTCTGAAGAAGCACAATCTGTCTAGAAGGGTCATGTGTGTATGTGGTGCTTCTCTGGCACGTGTTAGTGAAGTGTTTGAACATTGTAGGAGGAGAGAATTATTGAAAACTTGGCTGCCGTGTTGGGCAGATCAACATTAAGCAACTATAAGGGTCACACCTATGCTACAGTCTCTAGAAAGGGCACCCTGTCTAGCTGTGCAGTGCATAACACACCCTGGCCTCTGCCCCACCCTGACAAACAGGAAGGATGATGAACTTTGTGTAAATGTTTCTTTATCATAAGAGAAATCACCTCCTAATGATCCCTATAAAATTAGGAATGCAGATTACAGAAACAACACAGAGGAGAACAGGTGTACATTTGGAAGGTTAGCCGATTGGCTGGGCAGTGGTGGTACACACCTTTAATTCCAGTACTCAGGAGGCAGAGGCAGGTACATCTGTAAATTCAAAGCCAGCCTGGTCTACAGAGTGAGTTCCAGGATAGTCAGGGCTACACAAAGAAACCCTGTCTCCAAAAAACAAAAAGTGGGAAAAAACAAAAGAAAGAAAGGAAAAAAGAAAGGTTTGACAAATTTGTTTTCATCTGTAAGCAACAATTCACCGGGCTGGACTTGATCACGTCACCGTGAGAGAGATGGAGTCAGAGCTCTAACCTGGCTTTCCATGTGCATTCCCGTTGTTCTCGGGTTTCGTGACCCACATCATAGCTTTAGCACAGTCAGGGTTTACAGGATTTAACACCTATTCAGGATGAACATTCCCACAGTTGCTTAGTGTCAATCCCACAGATAAACAGATCCCCAGGTCTTGTGCCTTCACCACTTTTTAATCCATGGGAATTTCTAAATTAGCATATATAGCAGATACTTACAGCTTTGTGATTTTGTTAGGGTATCCTGGTGAAATGGATTCTGAGAGCTTGAACTCGGTAAGTATAGGATGTACGCATTTGAAAGTCCCAGATATAATGGCATACTGGCCTTTAAAAGGGCTGGATTAATTTATTCACTCACCAACAGCTCATGAGAATATCTTTATTTTTATGTGCCCTCACCAACTCTGGTTTTATTACCATTTTTGCATTCTTTGGTTGTTTTGTTTTGTTTTTATTTGAAGAGTTGAAAAGAGTACTCTTGGGCTCAGTGAATAAAGGAACTTGCTGACAAGATGGGACGTCAAAGATTGATCTCCAGAAGCCACATGGTGGAAGGAAAGAACTGATTCCAGTAGCGGATCCTTTGACCTTCACATGCATACATGCACACACACACATGCGTGCACACACACGTACACACTAAATAAATAAAGTGTAAAAAAAAAAAGAACGAGAATAGTTTTATCCAGAATTCCAGCCAGAGATAATGACTAATGATTTTTATGTATTTTGATACTATCCAAGCATGAAGCATACACACATATTTTTAGCATAAAGAGCACATACTATACAAACTTTTTCCATCCTGGCAAAGTGGTGGCTCTCAAATTTTGGGAATGTTGCCGGTCTAGAAGGATGCCAGTGCTCTCCAGATGTTATCTGTTTAGTTTTAATGCACACGTGTTTTATTATGGGTAACAAGTGATAACCCTTGCCACATCTTTTCCACTGAACTCTTTACGTCTTCTACGTATGTGCCCATTAGCTTTTCAGCGACTATCTCTTTTTAGTTGGTAAAACATATTTACTTAGTGATTAGATTTGCCTTGACCATCTGCTTTGATATTACTAGTTTCTGTTTGTCGTTTGTCTTTGGTCTTTCTTTGAAGTGTTTTTGAACACAAAGACTATTTGTTTCCAACTCTTACACAGACAAATGTGCCAGCAGCTCCCAGCTCTACATCCTGTGGCTTCTTTAGAAAGGTCTGTATTCCAGGTTTGAAATTAAAAGTCACTTCATATTTTCTCTGAGCAGTTTTCGTAGTTTTATTATTACATTTAAATCTCAGACTCACCTGCTACTTATTTTGATATCAGGCATCTGTCTTTTTCACTGTTACAAGTGTTAGCCTTTGATGTATTGAATGAGCATTGTTACCATGCGGATTTTCTGGAGGAATATTCCTTGGATCCACACAGACTATGCAGGTAGACCGCTGTGGCCACCTCTAGGCCACTGTGGTGCCTTCTGTCTACTTCTGTAAACCCACATGTTAAAATTCAATTCATATTATTTAGATAATGCACTGAACCTGGGAGAAGTGCTGGCCTCTGACCCCCTTTCTCCTTGCGTCCACTCCCTACCTAGACACATGTGGTGGAAACCCAATATCTGCAAGTACTAAAAACTCAAATGTCCTCATCATGGTTGTACTGCTGAAGTCACGTCAGCAATCTGACCCTTAATGGACAGGCCACCCAGAGAGACCCACACAGAGGGACAGAAAGACGCAGTCTCATTCCTACATAAAGACAGTCACCAACACAGCCACAACAGGATTGCTCGACTCGGGGGACCTTCAGTTGTCACAATAACCATATTCAAACGTCCCCCACTTTTTCTAATTAAAGCCTTTCTAGTTAGCGTTTCACTCAAGATCACACAAGAACAGGTTATATGTGTGTTTGTTTGTTTTTCTACACCATGGCTGACTCTAACCACTCCTTCCTTACTGTCTTTACCTAGAAATGTTTGATTAATGCTTACTTTCTCACAGCCACATTTATCTATGAATTTATTTAATTTTTTCATACAATGTATTTTTTAAAGATTTATTTAGTTAGCTATGTATACAACATTCTACCTGCATATATGCTCGCGTGCCAGAAGAGGGCGCCATATCTCATTGCAGATGGTTGTGAGCCACCATGTGGTTGCTGGGAATTGAACTCAGGACCTCTGGAAGAGCAGCCAGTGCTCTTAACCCCTGAGCCATCTCTCCAGCGCCCTCATACAATGTATTTTGATGATACTCTTTCCCCTTCCCCAACTCCTTCTAGATCTTCCCCCACCCCTCTACTCACCCCTCTTCATGTTTTTGATCTTCATCCCTCTCCAAAAAAAAAAAAAAAATAGAAAAAAAATAGAAAAACAGCAACAACTAAGCAGCAAAATTAAAATCCAAACAAACAAAAGTCCATGAGAATCAGTAAGACAAAAAAAAAATACTGAAACAAAACAAAAATCACACACACACACACACACACACACACACACGAACTACTCCTGGGCATGGTACCTGCCCTGAAGTGTAGTTGATAAACCCTGTGACACTCCATTGGAAAAAAAAGCGTATTTTCTTCCTTCTAACATGTATCTACTGTAAATAGCTTCTGGGTTAAGGCATGGGACTTTGTGTGTGTCCTTTTCTCAGGGATGGGATTTGAATGAGAACTTGGCAGGGGAACACATAATGACAGGGGTCACCTCAATGACACTGTGCTGCCCCTTGACTAGTGCGATGATGCGCTCCCCATTTCTAGATGGATGGCACTATAGCCGTGTGGTTTGTGGGAGGAAATGTAAGAAAAAGAAGAGATGGAGGAAGAGAGGAGGATAAAGCGGGAGAGGAAAAGGAAGAGGAGATAAAGGTGAGAGGAGAAGTATTGAAGGAAGCAGAAGGAAGGATTTAAATTGGATATGATCAAGATATATTGTATACATGTATGAAATAGACAAAGAACAACAACAGCAACAAAAAACCCCACCTCTTTATAAGTCCACCCTTAGTTTTGGCTTTCTTAGCACCATAAAATACACCTTTTGGTTTTTGACTTCTACACAGTCCTTTCCTTTCGCCCCAGCCCTTCCTTGCGCTTCCTCCACCCCCTCATCTCTTAGCCATGCTAGGATTTGCTGAGAGCTAAGGGGAAGTGTTAGCCCTTGCAAATTCAGTGTCGCTCTATTTTAAAAGTCCGAACAGCTACAACTCTATTAGAGCATTTTTTTTTCCCCTTGAGAAAAGCAAATCTAAATATCCTAAACATATCAGGCACTGGATAATAGCAGCTATCATTGCCCAGGGCTTTCTCTCTTGTTTTCGTTCTATGCTACACTCCAGCCCTGTGCCCGCAGAGGCTCATACGGGGGCAGTTTGAAAGCCACATGTGTGTGATGGTTGGGGTAAGCAGTGCTACAGAGAATGCTGAGATCTTTTATCGTCCCAAGACACTAGGATAAAGTACTTAGTCACCTGGGAACAGTTTTGATATTTCTAGATGGGCTTATATAACAACTGGAAGGAAAAAAAATCAGGAAAAAAAAAAAACCAAGTCAACTTTGTCAAGGAAGTAAGTCCATTTCCCCAGGGTGGAGTCAGGTTGTAGCCTCTGCGAGGAACCCGATGTCCCCACACAGCTCTGAATCCAGGATCAACAGGCTTCTGAGAGTTAGCTGAAATCCAGTAGATCACACAGCCCAAGGCCCAGCCGGTTCCCAAGGAAGTCACTCAGCACCTGGTAGGTTTGACATTTGTCCCTCAAGTGTGATACTCAACTTTGAGGATGTCTGGGGACCCCCTCAGCTATCATTGCCACCACCACCACCACCACCACCACCACCACCACCACCACCACCACCACCACACAAGACTTTTGTTTTCCTCATGGAGCTGAAAAAAGGTAAAAAAAACAAATTACCAAAAGACAGCCATCCAGAGAGAAAAACAGGAGGAAACTAGGGTCTAGAGTCTTGCATGGAATCAGTCCCTCCTTCCTGTCCTCAAGAGCATCGGCCCCTACACTGGTCAACAGGCAGAATAGACCCAAGATAGGGAATCAACACTGCTTGCAGCCCGACCCTGCCCTTCCACTGCCTTCAGTAGAGTCTTGGGCTCCTATTCTCCAGTCCCTTTCAAAGGTGAAGTGGCCCCTTAGGCCTTGAGTAAATGGAGAACTACTGTCAGTGAGGGACCAAAGAAGGGCTCAGAGGAGAAGGGAAGCCCCCAATCAAGGATGAAGAAGAAGGGTAAATCTTTAGAATTCTTAGGGACCAGTCTGTTTCTTTCCCAAACTAAAAGAACAAAGCTGTGGTGCAGGGGAAAGTCAGACCTCCAACCTCCAGAGAAAAGGTTAAGGAGGTGGCCCAAAGTCTTGAGCCTAATGTGTTCCTTCTGCTCCAGTCTCCTGCCTGCCCTCTTTCCCATAATCCCTCTGGGCTAAGGATCACATCAGGCCAGCTCTGATGAACGAGAAAGTGAAGGCTTTTGGAGAAAAAAAAATGATGAGGCCATTGACCAGGAAAGAAATTTCAGAGATGACACCCAGATCCCAGAGATAAAATCTCCTGCTCCATCTAAAATGTTGAGGCTTCCCTTTCTTTACTTCAGTACTTGGAGATCTTCAGCTGTCCTGCATATAGTAGTTTTCTCCTTTAGACAAGCCTCCTCCACATTTCTCTCAGCCAGGCAGCTGTCACCCACTCAGCTGGAGAAGGCTATTTTGGTGACAAATTTGATTGCTAGAAACCCGCTCTCCTTTAGTGTGTGGAGTGAAGATGGAAAGAAAAACAAAATGAAGCAAAGCATCCAGTCTCCTGCCGTGGTGGTAAGGGTAGAGAAATGACCTTAGGATATATCCAGCTGACAGGCATCTGTGATGAGGTACGGGGAGAAGGAGAGGACAGACCTGACATGGTGTCCCCACACATTTCCTCCTGTCTTCTAGAAATAACTGGAGGCCAACATATGAAAAGCAGATAAATAAATGGAGTACCTCTTTAATGAGCCATAAATGTTGCCTGTGCCATCAGTCACGGGGTAGTCTCTGGAGAAGGCTTCACGAAAACAAAGTAAAGGAGACAGCATTTAAAGGCCACTTTTCACTGACAAGGAAATGGTAGGGCTTCCAATACATGCCAGGAAATAGGCAATGTTATCCTGAACATAAGACAATGTAGCCCTAAGATTCGCTGTACACTCATGGCATGGGTAAAGTAGAAATTATTCTGAGAATGAAGTGGGCAGACAGCTATTAATTACCACTGTTGTAGTAAACGCTGTGAGCCTAAGTGTTCTTCTCTCGCTGACACTGCCCATTGTCTTGGAACCTTCAAAGCGATACCCAGGGGAAGTTCAGAATGAGCCAGAAAGTTATCTTTCAAAAGGTCTCCATCCCCAAACACTCCCACTGCCCTGAGATGATTGACACCAACTCCCCCACATTTCACTCAGCTAAGGCAAGAAAAAGGGGCTGACAGGGGTGAGGAAAGAGTATCTGATTCAGCCACTAGCTATCTGGGATGCAACAGCCCAGGGATCACCAGTGATGAACGCAGGAGACAAAGGTTGATGGAAAATTGTACAAACAAATGCAATCAAAACAGTTACCAGGTCTGGCTCTTATCATTGAACCACACCCTCCCTTGGGGCTCTAGGCAGGTGCCTGAACTCATTCAGGGACTCAACCCCTCCCAGATCAGAACAACCAGCTACGGGGCTCTTGGTGTGGTACAGTGCTAGCTATCAGGTGTTCTTGCCAAAACAAACAAACAAAAACTGTTAACTTTAGTTTAGTCAATCTCAAGGTCCAGTTTGCAGTTCATAGAAAACACACAGGCAAGGTACAAAGTTTAGTTCCTCCAGGAGGCAAAGTGTCAAAACCAGATATTAGGACATTTAACAAGATGCTGGGCTTTGGATTTACAACACTGCATTAGGAATTGTTTTATGAAAGAGAAGATGATAAAGAAAAGAGGAGGAGGAGGAGAAGAAGAAGACAAAGAAGAAGAATTAGTGTTAGTAGTAGTAGTAGTAGTAGAAGAAGAGGAGGAGAAGGAGGAGATGGAGGAGAAGGCAAAGAATCTACTTTACACTGAAAGATAGTGTTAATGCAGACTGTAAGTGATCAATGCTCAGAGCAGAGGAGACTTCCAAATACCCCAACAAGACATCTAGGCTTATCTCTTTAAGACTCAGAGGTCTACATGGAAGAAGTGGCAGAAAGATTGTAAGTGACAGAGGTGGTAGATGGTTTCAAGAACACATTGTTTTCTGGGCACAGCATGGCAGGTGCACACATGATGTCACAGTAATTATCATAGCATGAACAAACTCTGTGCAGGCTCAAGTCAGACAAAATGCCAGCACAGAGGAGTGGAAGTGGACAGGAAGTCCTACCCCTGGCTGAGGGCTATTGGTATCTGATTGAGGAAAAGTCAGTTGTTGTTTTTTTCTAATATTGTTGCATGGAGGTGACTTGTTCATTCCCAGCTGCTCAACCTTTTGAAATAATCTCACAGAAACTATTTTAATTAAATCACTGCTTGACCCATTAACTCTAGTTTCTTATTGGCTAACTCTTTCATATAAATTTAAACCTTTTCTATTAATCTGTGTATTGCCAGGTAGCTGTGGCTTACTGGCTAAAGTTCTGGTATCTGTCTCTGGCGGGGCTACATGGCTTCTCTCTGACTCCGCCCTTCTTTTTTCCCAGCATTTAGTTTAGTTTTCCCTGCCTAGCTCTGTTCCCCTATAGCTCTGATATAGGCCCAAAGTAGTTTTTAATGTTGTGATACCCACCTCCAGGGCAGCCCCCTTAACCAGAGGAAGCTAACACAAACTGAACTCAGTGGGCAAGAGAGAAAGGCAGGGGAGAATCAGAGCCACAGAGACCTTGAAGTGGGGTGGATAGAGAGGCAGAAGTAGGTGAGGATCTGGAAGGGGGTTGGGAGGGAAAGAATATGATTAAAATGCATGGTAAAAATTCTCAAAGAATTGATAAAAACACTATTTAAAGAAAACAAAAGTAAAAAAAAAATATTTTGACTGTAATGTAATCCAAGTCAGGCACCAATATAATAGTTTAAATAAAATGCTGCAGGGTCCCTGAGGGGTGCAGCCGCAGAAATGCTGCAGGTCCCGAGTGGTGGCAGTGGGCAGCAGGTCAGGAGACCACACCACAAGTCCCTGAGCACAAGCAAGCAGCTGGTCCCGAGACCATGGCAGGCCACAAAGGCAGCCAGGTCCTAGGCAGGAAGCCACATGGCCTGAGAGACAGAGACGGATAGGCACGCCATGTAGAATGAAGTTGGATATTTATTTAGTAGGTCATGGAAGGGAAGGAGAGAAGGGGGAAGAGCAGAGAGAGAGGCAGAGAGGGAGAGACAGACAGACAGAGAAACAGAGACAGAGAAATGGGGCAGGGGAGGGGAGAAGTGAGGAGAAGGGAGAGACAGAAGCTGCCTCTTTGAGAGAGAGATGGAAAGGAAGAGGCTCAGGCTGGAAGCTAAAGATCAGCTTGCTTCCGTGGATGGGGGAGGGAATGGGTGTAGCTTGTCTCTTAAAGGGACAGGACAGACCATTACAACAGTGATATAAAAACAGGAAAGGAAGAAAGAGAGGAGAGAGGGAGGTGGAAAATTTAAAGTAGAAAGGAAATAAAGTTCTTTTTTAGATGGTGTATGCCGAGGTCTGCAGGGGTGAGACAAGATACCTGAGATTTGATTCAAAAATATTTCAGAAAAAGAAAGGCAGATAAAGCAAGAATTCTGTCCCAAAGTTTTATAAGTAGTTGTTTTGTTTTATATTGTGGTCCTGGGGATCGAACCCAACACTTTGATAATACTAGGATATGCTCTATCAGAAAACTACATCCCTAGCCTTATAAGAGATTGTTATTGGTGATTTTATACACATGAATAATACATTGAGAACCAGTAAACCAAATGTTCTCTGAGAAATGCACACATACAGACACAGGCATGCACATATGCACACATACACACACACACACACACTCACACACAGACATAAACAAAGAAGTCAACCTATTATCATTCACTTACGGCAAGCAGAGTGTTTCTCTGAAACTGAAACTAGTTGTTTTCCCTCTATATTTCAAAATAATCAAATCTAAAAAAAACCTCTGGGACAGACAGTTTGCACACGGTGAAATATGGTTTTTGAAAAATATGACTTCTTTGAAAATCCACTGATTTTGGCAAGGGTTGAGGACTGTTGACCCCAGATTTGCCACATAGAACAAATAAGGCTGCCATCTCTCAGGTAACTGTGTAGAGGCCCCAGCAAAGCAATTGTGGAAATGCAAATTCCTCAGATCTACCCTAGACTTGGAGAATCACTAGACTCTTGGAGTCAACAATCATTTTCCAGGAAGCTCTGCAACTGAGTCTGTGCACACAGTGAGAGCCACTATTTAACGCGCACAGGCAAGTTCAGTTAAGAGGACGTATCAATTGTGCAGGCCCCTGAGTGGGCCAGTTAGTGCCTTGTGGAAGGAACACACAGAGTGAGTGGTCTTGCTTGCTAAGTGACAGGTCTCTTAGTAAATAACATTCCACTAGAGAGGGTGAAAAGAGTGTAGATCTTACGGCCTGAAAGTGCAAGTTCCCAATTTAATACTTTCTTTTGTTTGACCTGCATTGACTTTCTGATTCTCTGAGTTTCCATACCCTCATTTCCAAAACAAGACTAACACCCAGATTGCAGAGGTTATATGAAATTATACACATAGAGGCAAAATTCTGTTCATGTACACATCATCTGGCATATATTGAACACTTGGTAAATATCAAAATAATCCTAACGTAACATGGAAATCCTGTTTGACCTCACTAGTCCGCTAACGTGCAAACTCCATGATAGCAGTAGGCCTTCACAAGGGCAACCTCATTCTTGGTATCAACTTCTATATTAGTTACTTTCGTTTCTGTAACAAATACCATAATCAAAGGCCCCTTAAGGAATAATGAATTTATTTGGACTTACAGCTCTAGAGGGAGAGCCCCTACTAGTGGTGGGGGCCATGGCAGCAAATGGGAGGCATGATGACAGGAGAAAGCAGCTAAGAGGCCACATCCTGGTTGCATATACAGGACAGAGAGTGCAGCTCTGAAAGCCCTCATCCCAGTGCTGTCCTTTCTCCAGCGAGACTCCACATCACAAAACGTCCCTATCTTCCCCCACACAGCGCCACAAACTGGGGGTCAAGTGTTCACACACATGAGCAATGGGCCACATCGCTCATTCACACCCCCACAACCTTCATGGGTGATCACGATGGGCACGGGGAATATGGTGCTGTCTAGGAGGCCACCCATCTTCCACCCCTTACTTCTGCTCTCAATTCGCCATGACTCACTTCTTTGTCCTCAAAGTGTGTACTGCATGGCTTCCCCGGACATTGTAAAATCTTCTCTCACCACCCTATACATCCCCTTCCTTCCCTTCCATCGAGGTGAATTCATTTTTAAGAAAAAAAAAAGGTTTATTTTAGTATTTATTCCCATTACAAATTTAACTTGTCTTTACAGTGCTAATATTTTTTTTTACCGTGACTATTAATATTTGTGTTATGTCCTACTTACAAATCTGCAGAGATTTAAAGAAGATACAACACTTGATTTCATCTTGTCCATAAGCCCTATTAATTGGAATACGGATGACAAATTTAATGTTAATATAGAATATTTTATTTATTGACAAGGGGTTGGAATAATATAGAAATGATACAATGTGAAATAAATACCCCTCTATATGCATATGCTTGCAGAAACTTATAGTAAGGCATCAGTTCCGGGTGACAGAGATAGACATTTTTTCTTCTGGACTTTAGCGCTCTGTCTTTGGAGGAATCACGCTTGTCCCTTAGAGAGTTGATGAGGACAATGGATACTCCTGAAGGCAAAGTCTGAAATATTGACAACTTATTTCTCCAGTCTCCCTCGGAGCCAGGATGGAAACCTACGCCTCCAGCTCTGCCTATCAGAGGTACCAAAGCTGGAGAGATGGCTCAGCGGTTAAGAGAACTGACTGCTCTTCCAGAGGTCTTGAGTTCAATTCCCAGCAACCACATGGTGGCTCACAACCACCTAAAATGAGATCTGGTGCTCTCATCTGGCCTACAGGCAGGATACTGTATAAATAAATAAATCTTTAAAAAAAAAAGAGAGAGAGAGAGAAATACCAATAGAACGAACTTTGGAGTTGGTGATGCCAAAACCAAGGAACTTGGGATGCCCTGTCATTCCTATGGGTTAGTGCCTTCTTTCTCCTGAAGGATTTGGGGGTCATGACTTTTAGTGTTTTTTTTTTTTTTTCCCACAGATCAATATTTAGGCCTTGTGATGATTCATGAACTATTCTCTGTCCTTCCAAAAGCTTTTCCCCACTCAGCCACGAATGGCCTCAATTTTTTTTTTGTGAAGGCCTCTGATTAATATGGTACATACCATTATATGAAATTCAATATTTTAAAAACACCAACCACATCCACTATACTTTAAGAAGAACTTAGCTTGGTAAATTATCTATCTGTTCCAAGTGTCCATTACTGCTTCTAAAGAAACCTCCCCAAGTCTCAGTGGCTTTGAGCAATAATTGATTACATTTTCTTATCTGGAGGTAGGTCTCACTGTGTGGCTTCCTCTTTGAATTTCAAGGAGGTGTAGACAGGTGTTGTTTGTTTCTGGAATCATCTGGAGCCTGACCATGGCAGATCATCCAAGGAGATTCCTTCAGTCATGGATCTAGTTCCTTGTCCTCCCTCTGCCCACAGATTATCTCATCACTTGAGGCTTCTCACCGTAGTCAAACAAGACACCTGGATCTCAATAGACACCGTATTCTGTCCTCATTCTTTTAGTCAAAGCACTCGTGAGGCCTGCCTGGGCTCAAAGGGGTGGACTAGAAAATAATTTTAGCTCTTAAAATGGGAATGTCATGGTCACACAGCCACTGCCAGACAGAGTTCTGTAGACATCTTCTGGAAATACAGCCTTACTCTCTGAATGGGTAGGTGAAATTCAGGGAATTATAGAGGAAACATTCAACAACACGAGTTTCTCACAGCGCAGTGACCGTCCTTTGGTATCTGCAGGACACTAAACGCTTAAATATTCAGAAGCCTGGCTGATAGAAGTAAGCACTGATGTCCTATCTTAAAGCTTGAGGTGCAGAGAGGTTAACTTACTTTGGTTGATAGAGTGATTGAGTAGCCAAGGGTGCTCCCTAGTAAAAGTGCTCTCTAGTAAAGGATGCTCCCTAGTCTTAGTTCAGTTGTTACTGCCTGCTTGGGCCAAGGTCAAGGCAGGGCTCCCTCTTTAAGGTCCTAGGAGCAGTTCCCTCTTCACAAAAGCCCATTGTCTTCCCCCAACACACAGGCACAATTCTCTGTGTGACTGTCATCTGCTTTAATAAATTCTTCCCTAGCTTTAAATGGTTAAAAAAAAAAAAAATTAAAATATCCAATCAGCTTAAGACAAACAGAAATTTATTGGCTCAGAAACCTGAAAGGCCCTGAGGCTGGCTGGCTTTCAAATGGGATAGATTTAGTAGTTTAAACTGTGGTTAGCACTCAATTGCCCTTCTCCGTTTGCTGCAGATTGCTTGGGTTCTAGCCTTAGGAACCCCCAGACTGGTCCTTCTCCAAGGCTTTCAAAAAGATATCTGAAGCCTCTGAAGCTGTGTCAACTGTAGGCCTGGATCTTAAACCAATCATGCAGACAGAGGAACACCCAGCACCTTTAATAGCCTGAAACCTGTTTTCCATCTAGGACATGGGAAAGGCTCCAATGGTGGAGTGGTCCTCCCCCCCCCCCCCCCCCGAGGGACAGGAGCTGCCACTGGGGAGGGGGGGAGGGCTGAGTGATAGCAAGAACAACTACCCAGCTACTGTTATCACCAGCAGAATTATTTTTAAACTACCATAACATATGCGCTTCCGTTTAATCCCTGGTTGTCCCTGGCACACGGCAACTGCGCAATACATGTGAAAGCATTGGGATTTTTCCTAATGATAACCATGAGTTCAGTCCTGTAAACTGCCAGCCAGCCAGGGTTGCCAAAGCCCCGAGTGCTTAAGAGAAAGGAAGCATCACTCCCTTGAAGCATAAATAATGCATCCTGTCTTTGAGCAGCTCTTCCAGCCTTTAGCGTTGCAGTGTTTGGATCACCTAGGCAGCATCTGCACACGCTCTAAAGTGGAGTACATTTTATATTGCTACAGAAGTGGTGAGGCTCTAGAGGAATAAACCAGTCTTATTTCTCTCGCAGCCGAGGTGGAACGCTTCCAAAGCGCACTTTCAGCTGCTGTGGCGCCACCTCCGGGCTGGGTCCTCACTGTGTGAGCAGGAGGTTCTCCTGCCCTGGGCGATGGAGAGGGCAGAGGGGAGAAGCCGGAGTTCGCTTGCACAGTGCAGAGGTGATGTATTTTAGTGCCGTTCCATCCCTGTGACTCTCCTTGTCTAACTTCTAAATAGGGAAAGATATCCAAGATCATTTAAAGGAGAAGACTTGAAGACGGGCGCAGAAAATTATCTAAATGGCCACTTTGTCCGAAGATAGCGTGAAAATGGCGGTTAGCCGGCACCATTCTGCGCGCTTAGACCCATGTTAATTCATGACTAGTATCATTGCGAATGCATAGAGCAGACTTAATTCATTACATGCGTTCTTGGGGAATAGTTCTCATATAGCCTCAGCTGAGAGAGGCTGAGCTGGACATTCGTGCATTATGATCTCATCTGCTGTAGAAAAGAAGGTAATGATTTATCTGGAAATGCACACACAAATGTACATGCTATGCTCAATGTATATGAATACGTAGTATCTAGGTATCTTTCACTGTATGTACATGATATATATAGAGAGTTATACGTGCATATGTACACTATTTTAACTTCAGAAAGAGTGAGCGGTGGGCCTCCCAAACACTCAGCACTCTGGTTTTCCCTTGCTGCTGAAGGAGTTCCATAAGAGGCCAGTGCAAGCAGAGAATGGTAGTGTGATCAGCTTCAGCCTCCAGCCTCGCTCCTCGTTAGCGCTCTCCTCATAGGCAAGGGCACGTGCTTCCCCTTAGGAAGCATCTTCGGGTGCCTCTGCCTTGCAGTCATGACTGAGTCTCCACACTTCATGGAGAGCCTGGTGAGTCTATGGAGAGGCACGGTCACTGCTACCTCCTCCCTGGCCAAGATGGCAGCCCCTCTAGCTGGGGAGAAGCACTCCTATTCTGTAAGAGGTGGGATATGAACAATTACTTCCTTATTGCTGCTCTCTTTCTCTTTGCTCATGGGGCACTGAAAAGATTCTTTGTATGCATCGCTTCAATGCCTTGGAATAAGCTCTCTGGAAGCCAGGACAGAGTCAGTGGGGCCTCTGACCCTGACAGAGGTGTGAGAGCCAGTGAATGAGCCTTGTCCCACACTGGACCGGTGGCCTCCAGCAGCAAAGAATGTAGACTTGGTCCAAGTCAGACATTCCATTGCTCCACAGTCAGATATGCAGGTGAGATGGGGTTAGCAGGCTCCTCTTCTCTGTTCCACGCATCTGTAGCACAGTCCTTCTGTTCCTGTGCGTTGGCCAGGGATGAGTTGGACACTTCAACCTAACAATGTTCTCTTGGGGCTGGAGAGATGGTTCACTTAGGAGTGCATCCCCGCTCTTGCAGAGGACCCAAGTTTGGTTTCCAGCATCCACATCTAGTGGCTTACCAGCTCCTGTAACTCCAGTTACATGGACTCTGATACCCTCTTCTTGCCTACACACAAGATACACACACACACACACACACACACACACACACACACACAAAGAAAGAGGGGGAGCACATAATTTTAAAACAAAATACTTCTTAAATAAAACAAAACCATTATTCTTTTTCTCTGGATACAACAACATATTTTCCTGAAGACAATTTAAAAGAAGAGTAAGAGAGATGGCTCAGTAGCCAAGAGTCTGCCTAGCATGTATAAGACCCAGAGAGAGAGAGAGAGAGAGAGAGAGAGAGAGAGAGAGAGCTGGGAAGCAATCCACAGCTTGATTTTCTAATGTACTGAGAAGTGATCCATCGTGTCTGTTAATATCTGTATGCATTTCCCTTCCTCTCTCCCCCGCCTGCTTCCTAGAGGTAATTTAGCAAAATTCAGCTCTGCAAAAATTTAATCAATTAGGGCTCCACTGAGAGAGTTCTCTCTGAGAAGGCAGAATGCTGAGCAATTTCTCAAAGATGATTTTTTTTTCATTAGAAAGAAGATGGGAAGTTGGGAATCAAGTGGGAACAAACGAGCTGGCAAGAATATGCATCAAAACTGCTAAGGCAAACAATGAGTCACTGGGTCTCTACCGTTCTTCCCTGCGGAAGCTGCTCCTGGACTTTGCTGCATTTTGTTTGTGAACAGGTTTAGAAATATTATTTCAATAAACAACGGATTTGCTTTATTCTTGTTTCCAGTCTTAAGGTCTCGCCTCCAGGCTTGGCTTGGGAATGGATTTTATTAATAAAAGCTGTCCAAATAGTCTACACTTAAAATATTTGCTCAATTCTTCTCTTCCCTTTTAAATTAAAAGTAAAGCGATCTATTTCATCATACAGGCCTGCCTGACCAAGGAGAAGATAAAATTTACCTTCTGTTCCTGGGTTCTGTGTGAAATATTTGCTCTCTCATGAAATGAACTCAGGTGGTGATTTAAAACTAAATCAAATAACGTTGCCAATCAGATGGGAAAGAGTTTCTGCCCCCATTCTTGGGATCTTTCTTCTCCATCTCTAAGGTTTTATTGAAAAAAAAAATTAGCAAAAAAAGCAAAAGACAAAAATATAAGAAAGAAGAAAATACAAGAGAAACAGAGCAGCATGAAATATGTCAAACTTTTCTTGACTGGATTGCAGCTGGTGAGAAACGTGTGTGATAAATGGAGCCCCACCCAATCCCTCTCCTGATTCAGTCAGCATTTATTAAGTTCACGTGGCAGCGGCTACACGATACAGGCAGGCTAAGGTTCAGAGACCCATCGTGGATCAGAAGCTCAAACAGCTGCAGGACCCAAGCGGGTGTCATATGGGTCCACATGGCCAAGACAATCGCGTGACCATGGTCAGCAGGCAAATGCTTGGCCTGTCGAAAGCTTTCCCTGCAATTTTGAAAACTAGCAAAGGACGCTGTGGGTTTCTACATCCCTTTCTGAAACAGGGAAGAGAAACTCAACTCTCAGAACAGAGGAAGCCTGGAAAACTGAGCAGGAATTCAGTGCCTGGAGAGAAGATGTGTGGGACCGGATTATGCAGGCCCATATTCCACCTTGTCTGACGGTCAGAGAATGTGAGCGTCTTTCAAGGCACGGCGTTTACCTTCCACACAGGAGGTGGTCGCCTAGCTCTGTGAGAGTAAACAACCTGATGCCATCCTAACTGTGGGGGCCAGCCATGATAAACTAAGTATGAACAGGTCACCCAAAGGAAGTTCTTTATGCCCAACCATTATCACCTGCTAGAGTAGAACTCTGGTTCTCAATAAATTTAATAAGAGGTCCGAGTCTCAGTAGTGTACCCTGAGGCAATACCTGGTTGCAGGGTGAAACACAAGCTGAGGGAACCCGACCACTGCCTAGGAGCAGACCATCTAAAGGAAATGCCTAACATTCCAACCGCTGTGGATAGGCTCACCTGCCAGGGTACCTCACCAGGACACTTCTAGACGAATGTCAGCCAATCAGAGGTCCTGAACCTCAGAAACCCCTCTCCCCCACCTTTACTACTATAAAAACCCAATTCTAATTGAACTCGGGGCTCTCCAGTCATTCCAATACGTTGGACGTGCGGAGAGACCGGGTTTGCAAACTTGATTAAAATAAAGGCTCTTTGCTTTTACTTACGGGACTCTTGGTTTCCTTGTTGGCTTTTGCGGGGACTTTGAGGATTTGGGCATAACACTAACAAGTGGTCAGGATAAGCTAATGTCATTCGGCTGCTTCTGTTGTACATTAGGAGGCTGCCTGGGGATGAGGTGTTTTAAGTCTACATGACAAAATAGGCCTGGACAGGACATGACCTAAGCCATTCCTCTGCTACCTAGGAAACAATGCTAAAGAAGTGCCCTCCTCCCCCCCCCCCCCCCCCCCCGGTTTACAAGTGTCAGATTGTTGTGTGTCACTCTGTAGACTACACTTCAAAACGACTGTTGCACTTCATTAAAAATGGCCCCCAAGCCAACCGTCCACCCCCCCCCCCCCCCCCCCGGCAGTCACCACTGCTCTCTGGATGGAAAGAGCAGTGTGATCTGAGTAAGAGGTGTCAGTAAGGAGGGAATTGGGCACCAGAACCCAGGGCTCCATGAAAGCAAGTCTGTAGGGCATTTTCTTGATTGATGACTGATATGGGAGGGCCCAGCTCCCTGTGAGGAGTGCCATCCCTGGTTGGGTGGTCCTGGGTGGTGTAAGAAAACAGACTGACAAAAAAGCTGGGTGGTGATGGCAAACACCTTTAACCTCAGCACTTGGAAGGCAGAGGCAGGCGGATCTCTGAGAGTTCGAGGTCAGTCTGGTCTACAGAGCGAGTGCCAGGACAGGTGCCAAAGCTACACAGAGAAAATCTGTCAAAAAAAAAAAGAAGAGAAAAAGAAAAAGAAAGAAAGAAAGAAAGAAAGAAAGAAAGAAAGAAAGAATAGACTGACCAACCAAGGGGAGAGAATCATTAAGCAACACTCTTCCATGATCTCTGCATCAGTCCTGACTCCAGGTTCCTGCCTTGAGTTCCTGCCCCAGCTTCCCTGGGTGAGGAACTGCTAGATGAAATAAACCCTTTCCTCCCCAAACTGCTTCGATTACGGTATTTATCACACCAATAGAAATCCCAACTAAGACGTTGTTGTTGTTGAGCTAGCGCTGCAGCTCCTGGAGGATGTTGGGATCCCCAGAAAAAGCAACCCCTCACAGAACAGGTCTGCAAAGAGCAGGTAACTGACAAGGCCTGAGCAGGAAGGGTGGGTGGGTCTCAGAGCAGGAGCCCTGTCTCTGGTCCTCCAGAGTCGGCTCAGTGGGAACCCGTACAGGTTCCCCTGCCGGTGGCAGGGTCTGTCTCTAGAGCAGCCTTTCTTTCCTGGCAAGTGTCTAAGATCCCTGGCGAGAGCAGGGTCTGACTCTGAGACGTTAGGCTTCTTCTTCCCAAGAGAGTGGGGGCATCTGGGAGCTGGCCCTTGGCCAACGCCATAGCCTGCAAGGAACTACACTCCCTGCTGACTTTTCCTTCTCCTCTCTGGCCAACAAACAGCCTCCCCTGTCTGCATAAGGCCTGAAGAACCTGGGAGCTCTGATTGGATGCAGGTGCATACAAATGAGGTGTCAAATGTGACAAAGCCGGAGAGAGTTGTCAAACCAAAGAGAAGAAAGAGCCCAGCAGGCCCACAGCTCTATCCCTTGTCCACAGTCCCTGGGAGCGCACTCCTGAAGCTTTGGCCTTTGCCATGCTAGCCAGGGGTCTGAGCTTGCTTTTGTCTGTTGGCTGTCTGGAATTTCACTCCAGGTTGCCCTGAGTAAAGTCCCAGTTTCTTCCAAGAGCTGTCCAACCTTTGCTATAGGCTTTCAAATACCATGTTCTGCATTGGGAGTTCTTATGTGTGTTACACAAAAGCTGGTGTGTGTGTGTGTGTGTGTGTGTGTGTGTGTGTGTGTGTGTGTTTCGTTCCCTTTGATGCCAGGACACCTGGCTGTCAGCTCTAATGTCACTGCATGTTCAGACAATTGTGGTCATGGATTGTCAAAAGGCAGCAGGATCCTGGCTGCAGAAACTGGCTGTTTGGGGGTTTCTGCTTGAAGATCTGACAGTTTTGTACCCAGAGTTCTCCATCATGGCTTCTGCTGCTGATCTCAGATCAATGTTGGGAGCCCTTCTAGTGTTCTGGTCAGCGAGAATTGCCCCTGGGGGCCTGTCTTGTCCACTACGGTTAGGAGGCAGAACCTTATGTAGTGACCAGGTCATAAAGACAAAATTCTTATTATTGGTCAAATCCCCCTATTGTCTCCCACCCTGGCATGGGGCTGGAAAGATGGTTCAGTAGTTAAAAGATCACTGACTGTTCTTCCAAGGGACCTCAAGGTTGATTATTAGCGTCCACATTGTGGCTAACAACAGTTTGTAACTCGGGTCTCCCGAGGTCTGTCACCCTCTTCTGGCCCCTATGGGTACTGCATCAAGGTGGTGCAGGCAAAACATCCATACATATAAAATAAAAATTAATCTCAAAACAGATTTTTAAAAACTACCCCAAACACTCCTTCTTGGCTTCGGTGAGGGTATTGTAAAACAGCATATGTGTAGGAAGTAGCTTCTGCCAGACAGCAAGTTGTCAGGGCCCTCAGTTTTAGCTTTCCAGACCCAAGAGCTATGAAAATCATCTTCTGTTGTTTCGTGTTTGTTTGTAAGCCACACATTTTGCTTTTAAAAACCCGAGTGAAATACAATTGCAGGTGGGTTTGTATTTCTCACTTGGAGCATTTGGCTAGTACCTGTGTTGCTGTATGACTTACCATCTGTGTGTGGCGTGGTGTTACATCTCGGGCCCACCCACATGTAGTCACGTTGAGTAATCATTTCCTGTGCCCCACGCACAGTGAGGGGCTCCTGATAACTGGGCGGCGCTGATCGGAACACCGAAGAGGCGACACAGCGCGATTCCCAGAACCAGAACCACCTCTCCCTCTCTCTCGACTACAACATGTTGCCTTCTCTTCTTTGATTAAATGTACATTGGAGTCTTAAAATGATAAGAGAAATGAGGGTAGAGGTACCCATGCAGGAAGAAAGCCACCTCTAGAAGGCTCTTTTGAGCTGTGTAACAGCACCGGCTTTCTATTATGCTCAGGTATTAGCATCGCCCCTGTGCTTCATCGAACCCAGCGTGTGGGCTGCCGGGGACCATATTTGACAAGTATACCACTTACCGGGGTAGGGGTGTGGGGATTAGAAAAATAAGTAAAGGGGAGTGAAAAGGATAAAACAGAAACATAGGATAGTACCGGGAGGGAGTTCCAGTGAATACTGAAAATCGCAGGCGTTTAATTTCCCAGACACTTTTATACAACAGAGGGAAGAGGACAATAGACGGCTTTAACAGGGTACAAATAGCTACTAGAACAGTTACTAGCTTCGAGACTTGGAGACGGCAAATCATTCACATTCTGTTGTTTAGGCGGTGAACCCACGATAGACCAAGTCTCCTGGAGGCAGCCACTCCCAAGGTCAAACCCCCTTTTCCGAAAGAAGGAACAGAAGTCTATTTGAAATTCTCTGTTCTTTGGTCAGGGTGGAGTGGATCTACCTGTTAGGGCCAGCTTAATGTAACCACACCCTAGGTTACATTCGTTGCCAACAACTTTGAACAAGCTAAAACTCTCTGACCTTCAGACAACCTGGTAATAGTCTCACGTGTTTGGGCCTCCACAGTGGGCCTTGGGGTTTTCAAGTCAGCTGTTCCTGCCCCTGCTGCATGTGCAAGTTTCATGGTCCATTCTTCCTTAAAATAGATATTGACAGCCACCTCCTAGGGTCTATGCTAAGGAGGACTCCCAGGACATCTGTGGCAGCGGCCATAGGAGGAAATTGACAGGGAGCTCTGATAACCTTGGTGACCAGCCTCCTGCCTGCAGCAAGTTTACTGCTCACCCAAACGCTGGTTCTAGCCACTAAGCGCCCCCACAAGGTCTCTCTGAATACTGTGTCTACCCCCTGGACTCTACACAGCTGCACTTCTTCCCAGCTGCAGGAGACGCTTCCTGATGCAATTATCTGATTATAGAGATCGAATACTCACCCCGATTCTTTTTATAACCTTAACTCTCCACCTCATTAACATCTCATTAATATTTAAATAATTACCCCAGTTAGCCTTGTACCCAGGATGGGCCCCTTCA